>NC_051180.1:206335927-206377860 GCF_013339695.2 Rhipicephalus sanguineus
ATAGATAGATAGATAGATGATGATAGATAGATAGATAGATAGATAGATAGATAGAGATGATAGATAGATAGATAGATAGATACAAGTCGCAGAAATTCGCTAAGAAATGCTTCGCATTTAATAAATGCAGACAGCTAGATAGATAGATACAAAGTCGCAGAAATTCGCTAGGAGAACGAAAGAAGAGACAGCCGAGCGCGTAAACGCCGCGCAGTTCGCATTTCTTTATCGCGTTAGTTGCGTGCGTGGCCGCATATAGGCAAGTGAAAACTGCCGCTATTTCTTTCCTAATCAGTCAGAGAACAACGGCATGCTTCATTCGGGGCTGCAAAGCGCACGCAATGCGTAAAACAGCGTATCCACGTGAATCAGCACCGCACCGCCGCCGCTTCGGCCACGCTGGACCAAATATGGCGGCGCGCAGGATGGTCGCGGTACTTTTCCCGTTCTAGTGACTTTAGTCTAGCTTAGTCTAGCTCCCGCGGCTGGCGCTTGTGATCGGCGCCGCCGATGTACGAGCGCACGTGGGTTACAGCGTCGTCTGCGCTTTGTAGCTCGTTTTTGCGACTGTTCTTGCCCAGGCTTAGCGTCTTGTACGAAGACACGTGCATGATGTACGAGCGTAACGAGGGCGAACAGATTCACAATGCGGTATGCCGACTTGCTTTGCGCCGGGCTGCAAGAGCGGCTACCGCAACGACGACTCCGCTTCACGACACTTCTTCGGACCTCCAAAAGACCCTACGCCATTCAAGCTTCGCATCGCAAAGATAGAAAGCTTACTGCGAAATGCAAGGTCTGTGACGTTCATTTTGAGAGTGACGACATTGTAAAGCACTATCGTCGTGTCGTTGCGGGACAAGAAGTTTTGATCCCACGTGGAAAGTGGGAACTCGTGCCGGTGCCGTGCCGCGCTTGTTCCCAGCACTTCCACCCCACTTTCAAAGCCAAAATGTTCGGGGTTTTGGCGCAAATCTCCCAAAAGGCACGGCGCCCGCGAAAAGCAGTGCCCAGTTGAGGAGCTGCCAGAAATAGAACAACAAAACGAAAGGCAGGCGATTACCTATATACGCTACCGAGACTGAGAGTTGCATCACACTGACACTCGATCAGTTGTCAGCTGTCGCCATGCCTTCAAAGCAGTGGATTTTCGAGAGATTTACGACGATGTATCGAACAAGATGTGCGGAATATTTTACACTCGCCGGCTCGGGAACGGGCTGCTCAGCGCAAAAATTTAACACGGTACACATAGAAAGACGAGGACCAGCGCTGGTCCTCGTCTTTTTTATGTGTACCGTGTCTCCGGGAACGGAGACTTACTTGTGCAAAAGATAATTGTAGTTGACGAGCAAGTTTAACTGCGTAGTGAACGGCTGCAGCACGAAACGCAAACGGCTGTCGTACAGTGTAAGTGCTGCGGGCATGGAACATCTGCTCGGTGAAGTTGAAAAAACTGTAGTTGAATACTGACGACTGTTCTAGCGACAGAGTACGCGCGAATAACTGCTCGGTGCTCACATCACGGCCGAGCTGTTCGAATTGTGTCAGGCACCGTAGAAGGATATGCGACGTAGAAAGATGAGACACCGAAAATACAACTATCCGCTGAAAAAATTGCTCAGAGACGACATCTATTCGATGTAATCGCACACTGAGATTTCATTTACCGAGTTCTCGTAAAATTTTCCGATTTTGGGTCAGTATCCCTTTAACCGTCGCGAAAACGTGTCTTGTAAACATTGCAGAGCATTGGCGATGTTTTTCGAAAAAAAAAATTTCAATAAATTGTAGAAACACGAGTACTGTTTTTCTAGAACGTTTTTGTATCTCGAGTAAGTACGCTTCTTTGTACACTATAAAGGCTTTTACAAACGTGTTGGGTTGTTCTTGGTCTAGATAAGACGGCAGCGGCTAAAATTGTGGTGGTAGTTATAAAATTACGCTGAAAACCCTCATTCGCTTAGAAACTCTTATGCTTGGAAGTTAAGCGCAAAGTAGACAGCTCAAATATTGTCACAGGGTCATGACGTCGACGAAGGTAGCAGTCAGCAGGTCCGAGATGAAACTCTTTATTTGGCCGAACTTGTGGCCGAGAAACTGAAAGTCAAACTACAGCAATACACTGATAGCAGCGAACAGAGCGTCGACCGTCGATCAACTGACAAGCGGTCAAGCGCGTCGGATTTTATACAGGCGCTATCGAACTTTCCAGCGATATCGCTGGTGGCGGCGTTATCTCTCGACAAAGCTGGAACATTCGCGTGCAGCGCGCAATCTTACCAAAACGATCTACAATCGCGAAGCTTCTCGAACACTGCTTCGCGGTCAGCGTCGGGCGTTGATAACCGTCCTTGCTGGTCAAACCCGAATACGTCAAAATAAAACAAGAAGTGGGCGTGGCAATATAGACCGAACATCGATTCTTAGCCAATCAATGAACAACGCATGCGGGCCAATGCATACAGACGACCTTATACATATCCACCTAAGTATCCACCTAACTAGTACAATAAGAAAGTTGCCGCGCAGTTGCCGTGAGCAACTGCGCGGCGGACCGCAGCGTTATTCCGTGGCAGCAGACGACGCGCCGATAGTGGAGCAAGACGGAACTGCAGCGCCGCTAGTTCTCGCGACCGCCGTTCGGACCACCCTCCTCCGCTGGCGGAGATACGGAGCTTTGAAACTGAGTTTGTTCTAGTAACGTTGCGTCAGAGGGATGGCGTACACAACGCCTTGAACGCATGGAACGAACTTTCGCTTATGGTCTGTGGTGCAGCCTCTTTTTTCTTTCATCCGAGAGGTCGAACTGCACAAGCCCGAAAGCTTTTCAGGGGCGGAAAAAACCACGCGAACCCCAGCGCTTTCCCCGATTTTCTTAAGCCTGTGCGAGACATCATGCACATAAGGCACCACAGCTGTCTTCTTCTTATCTTGCGCCCTCCATCTCGCTCTGCGCTCCTCCTTCCTCCTGGGGTCCCTGACATCCCTAAGCAAGCCTTCAGTCACAGACGACACCACGTCCGGCGTGTAACCTGCGACCCTAAGGCGGGACACCTGCTCCAGAAGGGCGTCATCCACCTTGTGGTGACACGACTTGCACAGGGCCTTCTGCAAGGCCGAGTGCGCTATTGCCCTTTTCACCAGCTTCGAGTGGCCCGACGAGAAGGGCAGCAATGGCTTCTGAGCACGAGGCTCATACCGCCAACAGGTGTGATGTCCCGAAAAAAACAGCCTCAAGTCTAGAAACTTGATGGTGTCACCTTCAGGGAGCTCATACGTGGCCTCAAGGGGTTGGAGCTCGTCCTGGAAGACCTTCAAGATAGACATGGCATTCTGTTCGCAACCTGCCAAATCTGCCGAGTGAAAAACCAAAAAATCGTCCACATACCGGAAAACTTTCACAACGCTAGCCCCTTGTAACTGGTTTTCCAGTTTCCTATCAATGCGGGCCAAGAACAGGTCGCTAAGGATCGGAGCAATGCACGACCCTATACAGATGCCCTGACGTTGCAAAAACACATCACCAGCCCAGGCATAAAAGGTTGACTTAAGGTACAGTGTAAGAAGATCCAAACTGAAACCGCAGCACAGTCACAGCGAAAGCTGGAAGAGCGCCGTTTCTAGAGCTCGTTGTAAGCTCTCTTGGGGCTACAATACAAGTAGACTAGAAAGGTGCCCACTACGCCATAAATCACAATTTTGTGAAGTTGGGAAGCGCTTACTAAGCCATTATTCGTCATTCTGCGGAGAAGCGAGGCACCAGCTACACGTCTGTAAGGCATTATGTGCACTTTGTTGACGCGACGACTGATGACGATGAAGAATTATGGCTCAGCCCTTTGTAATGGGTTGGAAGCTTTAAACAGCCCACCAGTTATGTAATTTGCATTGCGTGACGCCCCCTCGCTATTTCCCTCTCCCGTCATGCTGTATAACATACGTTGACGTGGGAGAGAGACGGGGGTGGGGGGGCGAAGAACTTTACAGAGACCCCGAGGAAATGGATCATGCACTCATGGGCTTCCTTGGCAACCAATCCAAGTGCACTTGCGAGGAACCCACTACGCTATAAAGCATTGTAATTTTACTGAGACCTGGAGGAAATGGATCTGCGCGTATAGGCTTCCTTGGCAACCAATACAAGTGCACTTGCGAGGAACTCACTACGCTCTATATCATTCTAATTTTGAAAAGTAGGGCAGCAGGCACTGTGCCATTTTTCGTCATTTTACGGAGATCCGTGGTACCTGCTAAACGCATGTAAGGCATTATGCGCACTTTGTTGATGCTGTGCCTGATGACGACGAAGAATTATAGCAGAGATCTTTGTAATGGGTTGGAAGCATTTCACAAACTACTCGTTGCGCAATTCGCATTGTGTGACGCCTGGTTACAGAATTCGCGTTGTGCGACGTTGGTGCTTATTTTACTCTTCTACCACGCTATATTGCATATGCTAATGTGGTTCCTTCCCGACATGAAGCCTGTATAGGACCTTTTTGCAAAGCAGTTTCAAGCACGGGCATGGCTCAGAGGTTGAATACTGGGCTCCCACGCAGAGGGCCCAGGTTCGAACCTCGTTCCATCCTGGAATTTTTTCTTATTTAGTTTTTTTTTCTTATTTCGATCGATACTGGTTACGGACACCGGCGGCGGCGGCGGCGGCGGCAGCGGCGGCGGCGGACAACTACGGCGCCAAAAACGGCCGGTGAAATGATCTCATAACAGCTTTCGCTGTAAAAACCCGCCACGGAAATACCCAACGTTCCAGAAAATGATACAGCACCATAGTTATCTATGGCGTCTTCGACACAATGTAACAGATCTTTGTGAGGAATTGAATAAAACAAATCCTTCATGTCAATGGAAAAAGCGGCAAGGGACATACTGGGAAGAGGTTTCAAAAATTCAATGACATCACCGGCGTTCTTGATCAAGAAAGGATCAGAAATTTTCAGCAATCGCAGGCTCTCTAACAAAAACGACGCCACAAGCTGACAGCTTGTGGCGTCGTGACAGCTTGTGGCAGTTCCACAAGAAGACAGCTGTGGTGCCTTATGTGCATGATGTCTCGCACAGGCTTAAGAAAATCGGGGAAAGCGCTGGGGTTCGCGTGGTTTTTTCGGCCCCTGAAAAGCTTTCGGGCTTGTGCAGTTCGACCTCTCGGATGAAAGAAAAAAGAGGCTGCACCACAGACCATAAGCGAAAGTTCGTTCCATGCGTTCAAGCCGTTGTGTACGCCATCCCTCTGACGTGTGGTAGAAAGTACGTGGGTCAGACGGGACGTTGCCTGAACGAGAGGCTCCGTGAGCACTACTACAGCGTCCAAACGACAGTATCGGGGCACCTCGGCATCCACGTGCGGGATTGTGAGCGTAGGCCCCTCATTGATAACACTGCGGTCCTTGCACGCCGTCGGGACCAAAGGGTGAGGGAAATCATCGAGGCTGAGGAAATTAAACGGTCTGGGGACGCATGCGTAAGCACGCCTTCCTTGCATCTTTCTGAAAAAGAGCTTTTGTTTTTGGCAAGACATGGGAAGAGGGGCGGTGTTGGCACACGTGTGTGACTTATCGGCACTTTTCTTCTTTTCACCTTTCGGTTTTTACTTCCTGTTTTTTTTTCTTTTCTTGCTTTCCCTGCGTGTATATATACATGCGTCCCAATCCAATAAACTTTAGTTGGAAGAATGCGCTGTGTCCTTGTCCTCTCACTCGTCTGTTGCCTGTTTTTTGCGCTGAACTACGCTATGACTAAAAATAGTGTTTAGGCAGTTTCTATCCAATGTCAACATTACCTGGAGAAGGGGACCGAGCAGCAACCTGAACAAGTTGCAAGGGGCTCCCAACTCAGATGAGCACTCATGCTTACTTTGAAAATACATTCAAGGCTATGTTTCACTTAAATCCTCGGTCAGAGGTACCAATGCAAGCAGTATAATAGAACGCAAATATCTCAAGCTTGAAATTTTGGAGTCTGGGATTGTATCGAGTAATTGAGCTTCTTAAGCTCCAAAGAGCACACTAAAGGAGTACTCTTTTCCAATGATACTCTGAAAATACTTAAAAGGTGGCAATGAAGCACTGCACTTGACGGACACTTACCAAGGCAGTTGCGTGTTTGTTGAAGCTCAATTTCCAGGCTGCTTATTTTGCTTTCCAGCTCCTCAATTTTTTCTTTCAGCTTGTTTTTTTTTCATTGCAATTGCACAGTGGTTCCTGTAAGCATTCGGAGTACAAGTAATGTCTTCGCCTTTTTATGATATACCTTAGGGGAACAAGTGTTATCCACGAGATTTGTGCAGCGGTTCATTGGTACAACTGGAGCCCATTTGTCCATGAATGACATGCAATAATTCGAGCGCTCTACCTACAGTAGATTTTTCCGCATTGATAAGCACAGATTTGGAAATAAATTCTGAAGAACACTCTAAGCCAGTGGTTCTCAAATGGGGTTTCAAGGAAACCAAAGGGGTCCGAGGAGACCCATTTAAATAAAAGCCGCGTATTTCACGCTGCATGTTGTGTTGTGACCCCCCCCCCCCCCCCCCCCCCGCCTTTCTTTCTCTGACTGCAAGGGGTCCTTCATCTATTCCACCGGTCCACAAAGGTCCCCGAAAATTCATGGCTGAGAAACACTGCTCTTAGCACCGAGAAACACTGCTCTAAGCACTTGTTAGCCTTAATTATCCACGATTACTCGGACAGAATAAAAGGGATACTAATGACACCAAAGCGTACAGATTGAGAAAATCATCTTGAACTCTGGTTTTTTGTTCATTCCACAGTAAAATGTTCATAATTAGAACTGAAAATGATGCCTGACATTCAAATTTTTAGAGCCTCACACCAGATCCCCAGGGTCAGCACAGCATTGTGGATTACAATATTTCATTTTTTGCATCTGTACTTCGTGGGTTTCTCAGGCTCCTTTAAAAACCAACAATGCCAACTATTTATACTGATAAAGAGTTACCTGTCACTGAGCAGATTCCATCAAAACAAAGGACATCAGGGGCATGCTAGTGCAAGAACTTGGAAGCAGCTTCGCCAGCCATCTGTTTTCCATCCTTGTGGTTTAGCACAGCATCTCACAGTAAGAGACTTCTCTTCAGTACTTTACAACACACAAACTAAATTCACCTTTTTGTTTCTTTTAGCGCTCCTCACCCTGTCCATTACAATAATGGACAGGTGACTGTACACACAAAAGACTGTGCACTCATATTTAATTAAGCTATTAATTTAAGTTAAATTGAAGTAAGCTCAAAAGGAAAATATTGACAACAGGATAATACAGAACACTAACTGCACTTTGTTTATGAACTCTTCACAATTGCATGACTTTTATATTATTCATAGTGCAAGCAATAAATGTCCTAGTTACCACTGCATCGCTGCCTTCTTTTGAGCCTGCTGATGCAGCCGCTTGTGCCATTTTGCCTCGCTTCTTTTCCAGGGATGACAGCTTTCCTGCAAAAGTGTCCATTAGCATGAACACATGACGTAAAAAGTTAAACTTTGGCAATTGTGATGTCATCACAAATAACTATGAAGTGATTGCAGCAGGTCAAATACTGTCTCAACATCCAGCATACGCTAGGGGAACCAAAGCAGGCAATATCACCAGCATTTTTTGTCCAAATGTTGAAAGAACAGAGGCAAGCAAATTGAGATACCTAGATGCATCACTTTTGTTGCAAAAAAGTTGCGTGTGCCGACGCTGTTTGACAGCAGCCTAATTAAGCCTAATGAAAGGAGGATTGCAAATCTGCACTCTGAAATGCACTACGAAGGCCCTGCACAAAGGAAATCAAAGAGAGCTATAAAAGCCAGGCACAATGGCTGCCTCCTGGTAGAGCTGGCAGAGGGCGTATTATCAAAACTATACAAAAAAGAAAAGAAATAAATAAATAAATAAAGAAAGAAAGAAAGAAAGAAAGAAGGAAATAAATAAATAAAGAAAGAAAGAAAGAAAGAAAGAAAGAAAGAAAGAAAGAAAGAAAGAAAGAAAGAAAGAAAGAAAGAAAGAAAGAAAGAAAGAAAGAAAGAAAGAAAGAAAGAAAGAAAGAAAGAAAAGGCTTCACAACAGGGACACAAATAGTTCAAAACTAGTAGTTATCTAGTATGATCACTGGGGATCTCATAGGCTAATAAAGGCTGTAGGCAGGGAGAAATTGCGTGTAGTTTTCTCTGGTCCTAGCAAGCTAACTACCTTATATAGAAGTCAGCCAGGCCGACCTTTAGATGAACTGACGATACGAAAGGGAACGTCTAGCATCATTCACCTGGTTGCATCAAACTCATCTAAGCTACGGCAGCACCTACAAGGGGCAGGCCAGATGCTGCCTTAATAACGGCCCATGTAGGCATGCTAATAATATAATAAACTTATAGCAGTAATCTAACCTTGTATTCCAGGTAATACAAATGCTACCAAAATTCAATCATCCCACAATAATTAAGAGCGGCACACTCAATATCGTAGAGGCAGGCCCGTAGCCAGGAATTTTTTTCTGGAGGGGAGGGAGCCCACTTGCCGAGAGCCTTGACTATTTGAGAAAAACGCCTATTTTCATTATTTTCCGTAAAATACACCATGAATCACAAAAATTTCGGCGGGGGGGGGGGGTCTGGCTACGGGCCTGCATAGAGGCTCTCACCAAGCATACCTCTTGCAATTTTCTGAACTTGCTAAGGAAATCTCATATCTTTAGGACTCACTCTTCATCCCCCACACAATTACATATCACGACTTTTTTTTCATGTTCACCCCCGGCTTTCATTGGCTCTATCTTTGGCACCCTGCCCAATACACTTCTGTTAGAAGTAGGTTGGAACTTGTGCTGTTTTGATGCGGTTTGCAAAGGCGGATTGGCACGACATGGCCTGCATGTTTCATATATGTGGCCTACATATTAAAAGCGAAGCATTTCTTAGCGAACTTCTGCGACTATGAGCGTATCTATCTATCTATCTATCTATCTATCTATCTATCTATCTATCTATCTATCTATCTATCTATCTATCTATCTATCTATCTATCTATCTATCTATCTATCTATCTATCTATCTATCTATCTATCTATCTATCTATCTATCTATCTATCTATCTATCTATCTATCTATCTATCTATCTATCTATCTATCTATCTATCTATCTATCTATCTATCTATCTAGCCGCCTACGACTTTGTGCTCTCCTGGTCGCTTGGTTAATCGAATGTGCACCAAAATTGGTATGGCGTAACATGACTGTATGACGAACATAAATGACAAGTCATAGCATGAAAATCGTGACACGCATGTCATGTACATCATCATTTATATGCCACGCTCATGCTGGCTGCCGGCCGTTTCGCTAGTTTGATATACACCAAAATTGGCATCTTACGACATGACTATGTAACGAATATAAATAACACGAGTTAACATGAAAATCCTGACACGCATGTCATGTACAGCATGACTTACGTGCCACGCTCATGGAGCGCTGGCGGCCGTTTCGCTAGCTTGATCTACCCCGAAATTGGTATTGCGCGACGTGACTGTGTGACGTACATAAAAACACGAGTTAACATGAAAATCATGACACGCGTGTCATGTACAGCATGACGTACGTGCCACGCTCATGGGGCGCTGGCGGCCGTTTCGCTAGCTTTATATACACAAAATTTGGTATCTTGAGACGTGACTGTGTAACGAACATAAATAACACGAGTTAACATGAAAATCATGACATGCATGCCATGTACAGCATTACTTACGTGCCACGCTCATGGGGCGCTGGCGGCCGTTTCGCTAGCTTGAGCTACACCGGAATTGGTTTTGCGCGAAGTGACTGTGTGACGAACATAAAAACACGAGTTAACATGAAAATCATGACACGCATGTCATGTAAAGCATGACTTACGTGCCAAGCTCATGGTGCACTGGCGGCCGTTTCGCTAGCTTGATATACACCGAAATTGGTATCTTGCGACGTTACTGTGTGACGAACATAATAACACGAGTTAACATGAAAGTCATGACACACATGTGATGTACAGCATGACTTACGTGCCACACTCATGGTGCGCTGGCGGCTGTTTCTCTCGCTTGATGAACCCCGAAGTTGGTATTGCGCGACGTTACTGTGTGACGAACATAAATAATAGGAGTTAACATGAAAACCATGATACGCATTTTCTTCAATGACATACAAGACGATGTATGCAGCTCTTTGCTGGCTGCTTCACATTACATCGATTCCCACAATGCGTGGGATCTGTTTTGTCTACAATTGTAAAAAGTGAGAAAACGTGTTTGAAACACTGCCTGCTATGTAAGAAATGTACATTTAATTCTCCCCAGTCAATAATGATAAACTAGTCCAGCCACCGAGTATTCCTGCGGTAACCTCTTTACACAAACCTCACATGCTGCATGAACATGCAGAAAAAAATATGAATACAAGTGAACAGAAGACTAGATGGGAATGGTGTCTTCTTCCTCTTAATATTGTCTCCATTGAACTGTGTTTCGCTCTTCATCTTCTCCAGCTGTATTTGCAATGTCACATTAACTAGCCATCAGAAATTTGTCGCACAATGAGTTATAAAGAATGAAAAATTCATCACAAAAATAACCGTTTCAGGATAATTTAATGAAGAAAAGATTGCACTCAGTATGATAATACGCCTTTGCTTGCATACTGATGTAAGTATGATCTGAAGTTATTCGTTTTAAACGCACCACAAGCTTTGCTATGTTCCTAATGATTATTCAATTTCAACTTTTGCTTGTTGTAAGGCCACAAAGAAATTCACTGAGAGATAGATGGCAAGAAAAGCATACATGCAGCATTTGCGATAATTCTGGGCTTGAAATGAACATAAGAACAAAGGTACACAGCAGCAATTCTGGGAAACGAAGAGCATTTGCAAAAAAAAAAAAACTGTTTCGAGAAACGTTATCAGAGACAGCCTGCATTACAGCAAATCTGCCTGTAATTTTTTCATGACTTCGAATTGTGCAGTACGACTTGCCAAAGCCGGTATGACAGATGAATTAACAGTAGTAGAACAATGAACGTAACATACATTTGGATGAAAACGAAAAGCGACAGGTAGGCCTCGTGCGCAATTCATCTCTCCCGAGCTTTCCGACGGATTGCATTTTGCTTTGGCATGCGCCGCCCGCAGCACACAAGAGTTTACCCTGGGGGCACAGTGTAAGAAAAAATTCTTACACCACGCCCTGGGGTAACCCAACCGGAACACCGTAAGGCGAAGCGAATAAAAGCAATGAGACTAGGCAGCTTAACATGGTCCACGAAGCCTGCCTAGCAAAAAAAAAGGAATAAAGATAGAAAAAAGGGGGGATCAGGGGTCCCTATAACTTAATATCACGCCTGAAATTGCCCAAAAAGACACTTAAAAATTGGGATTAGGCGTCACGCTAAATTATGACCCAGCGACACGTGCTGCGGCAAGCCGTAGTGGAATTCTCCGGATTAATTTATACAACCGAGGGGTCTTCAAATGCCCCGTCGCCATAGCCCAAACCTTTGCTTCGTACTGTACTTGGGGATTCAGCATAGGTAATACAAATACGTAGTGCAGCACAAAGCGCAGGCATCTTCTACAAGCAAAAGAAACAAAGAAGCTACCACACTCACCGACTGCCAAGACCTTCGCAGGAGCCGCGGGTTCTCCAGCCTTCCACAAAATATCTACAGCTGTGTCCTGCAGCCTTTCAAGTGTTGCGGCTGTGTCATCTATAAACTATATCCAATAGTGGCGTCGACTACGTTTTTCAAAGGGTACACGTCCCACTTCTCTTCTGCAACCCACTTAACTAAAACGTGGCCCATGGCGCCTACAAGATAAAAAATAACGCAGTGCACACCGTGCAGATCCAACACGTGGATGTTCGGTTCAGCGCGCGCTTATAAACATTCCACGGTGGCGCCGCCAGTGGCGCAAAATACTTCTACAACAGCTTCCGCCACTTGCAGCCAAAAGTATTATGGCCTCTAAGATCGGTAATATTAATACAGCAGGCGCAATGTATGCGTGAAAGGGCTGTTCTGTTCAGATAGGCAATGCATTAGGCTGAAATAAAAATCAAGCTTAGTGACTCGTAAACCACCGCCTCGTCACAAATGGGACATTCGATTTAGATGACAACACGGAACAATGCTAATCTCAAAGGCCATGTTGATGAGAGCCCTTTTCCTTCCTTAAAACATTTCTTTTTTTTTAGGGGAGAGTGAGGTAGGTGGAGTTGAAGCGGGGAGAGGGTGGTATGATGATCGACGGGTCCGGTACGATAGATCATTGAAGAGAAGGATGCACGTATGAAATCTGGTTTTATATGAACGTTTCGGCTGAGTGGCCTTCGTCAGAACATTATATATATAGATATATATATATATATATATATATATATATATATATATATATATATATATATATATATATATATATAGATATATATATATATATATATATATATATATATATACAGATCCCTTTCTTAATCGTGGTGTTTTCCCACTTGTCAATCTCGGCATATAGGTTACGGGATGATGCACACATCGGTATTACTTCCCGGTGCTGCGCTGCACGCGGTTAGGTGCACTGTAGTAGGATTCGCAGTTCTCGTTGACTCAGGCTAATACTCGCTAGTAAATCATTTAAATTACCTCGGACAAAGCTGATTATGTTGTCTAGACGTTCCGCGGTAAATCTCGCGACCGTGCAGATTGTACTTAACGCTAGGACGCATTGTTACGAAGTATAAACGCGTGCAAGCACAGAGTCCGGCAGAACACAGCTTCAAAACTATTAAAAACGAAATTTCATTTCATAAAACTTTCTCAGTGAGTAGCCAATAAAGGTTGCTAGTAAATGCGCTATTGAGAATGTTATTACGACCAAACATGTGTAGAAATGAACTTTTTTGCAACTTTCTCGCCAGCTGCACACATTACATATTTTTCGCCTCCAGTAACACTTAATTTCTGACAATCATAAAGTTAGTACAAACAATCACATTTTGCTAAATGCATAGGAGTATGCACACGGAGCGGCGGAGGGGGGGGGGGGCGAAATCTGCCCCATACCTTCCCTTAATGGAGGAGGGGGGTGCTATGAGCCTTCGCCCCCCTCCCCCCTTTGATGGGGAATCCTGCGCACGCCAATGACTAAATGTTAATTTATAAGAAAAATCCCCAATATGGATTATATTTCCATAACCCGCGTTCACGAGGCATAGTTTCGAGCTTTCCGAAAAAAAATTCACTTGCGGCTTGCGGTATACGTATAGTGAATTTTTTTTCGCGAGAAATATTTTGGGGAGAGACCACGGTTGGGACAGTTGGCGAGGAATGACCCTTATAACAGTCGTAAAAGCGAGCACAGAGTGTCAAATAATTGTGATTTTAGTGCACTGTAGAATTTAATTTAGCGGTCCACAAAGTTTGTATTCGTTAACAGAGAGAACGAGAGAGGTAATTATACATAGCTAGCGTTTTTCTTTTGATTGTTGGCTAAAACCTCGCATGGGATGCAATGGATTAAAGCAGAATGCCCGCGTGTGGTCTTACCCCGACCTGTGCCCACGTGCCTGACCCAGCCCGGCTTACATTTGTGGCCTATAATGTCTTATTAGATCCAATATCGATATCTGCTTAGCAGATTTCACCGGCACGAGAAACGTTTTTGCTAAAGAAATCCGTATGCTGCGATGAGTTCACACAAACTTCGACATACGAATGCTGTATACATTACATATCGATCAATAACATCCAACCGTCCTCCCAGTACTTCTAATTCCGATTTTTTTTCCATGAGAGCATTATGGAGCATGTATGGAGTACGTCTGCTTTGAATTTCACCAACGTTATGTAAAGATATCACGTCTCGACCAGATCTGTTCCACGCGAGATATGTATTGTGTGTCAAGTAGCCATGGGTGTACACGTATGAGCAACATTTTTTCAACATGATTTATACTTGACAAAAATGTACATCTCGTGTGTGCGTCTTAACGAACAGAAGTGCGATTAATATACGCAATGAATGTGGTGCAGGTGAAGCACATTGTCCCACGTGTAAAAGCTAGTGCTATTCACAAAATTTTACTTAAAACAATTACGGCTGGCTTGCAAACTACAGTACGTGCCGCCTGTCGCAATTAGGCAAGCAGATGAGTTGAGAAAATTTCCGTGATTGAAAACTTTTATATATTGTGCACAATGTCCTCCGGTTTGTACGATAAACAAGAGCGTCGTCTGCCAAAAATAGATCATCTCGTTTCCTTCCGTGTTGATAATAGCAAAAGTAAAAATACCCATTCAATCAAATCAGTGGGGTTGGGGGTTGGGGTAGGGGAATGCCAGTGTAGAAATAATTTTTTTTCGGATGAGGCACACCTCTGACAGTGAAGTGGGTGACAGGCTGGCGGGTGTTGGCGAGTGTTGTGGAATGTGACGATAATTGCATCAGGGAGGCGCACCACGCTTTCATGAAATAAATATGCCGCGCTCAGCCGCTAGCACCAAATAGCATCTCGGTTCCTGTTGTTTACACGTCTTCATTCACGTTTGAGCCCCTGGAGGGCTGCGGTGAACAATCGGAGAGAGACGGGATTTTTAAAAAAATGGTAAAACGAACATATGAGCGTCTTGGTGAAACCTCCACTGCGGGAATGTGGGCATGTCTTTCTACGGATATCGTCATCGTCGTCATCATCTTTGTAGCGTGCGTCGGTGTTTTCTGTGCGTAGTGTGAGTAGCGTGTGTCTGTTGTCGACTTTCAGCAGTCGCCGTTCCAAGTTAATCGGGCGCTTCTGCGTTCACTTTGTTGTGCCTGAAGATGCCGAAAAGGAAAAGGTACAAGCAGTATCTAGACAATGCCACTTGCCATGTTCCGCTTCGGACACGGCACTGAATAAAGACCATGCTAGGAGAAGGTAGAGACGATAGTGCTTCCGCTGTTCCTAGTTTTTGCGACAGTGGTAGCAACGCATTTCATTCGGACTCGGAAAGCGATTCCAGCACAACGACGTCGCAACTTTCCGACAGAGACGACAGTGAAATACGGAGTGCACAGTCCGACTCGAACTCGAGCGACGACGTCGAATGCGAGCCAAGAGTCTACGGTGGTTAGCACACTGACTCGCCCTCTCCGAACCTCAGTTTAGACAGCTCCACCTCGAGCGACGACGAAGACGACGTCGAGTGCGAGGCAAGAGTTAACGACGATTCCCGAAATGATGAACTGGGAAGTTGACTTTTACCTTGGTGATGGAAATATGGCTTGCTTGAAAGTAGGCCTGTTAGATTAGTATCTTCGAGCAATAGTTGCGAAAACGGTGGTCTGTATATTGTCGACTTGTAACTAGTATTGCATTACGTGAGGTGCATCATAGACGAAAAACGCAGTGCCTGCTCCTTACGTTGCCTCCATGTGCGGTATGGGGTAGGGTGGGGGAGATTTGGCTGTTAATGCATGTCAAAACCACAATTTTATTGAAGTTAGGCATGCCTTCAGTAAAACAAAATAACTGGCGGTCTAGTTGGTTCATAACTTTTTAGACGCTATTAAACTGCGCGAAAATACAAGGACACCAGTAAGAAACATACAGAACACCAAAGTAAAAAAAAAATCACAGCATATCCACGGAGTGAATGATGATGAGTGGGCGAAGCTGCGGAGGTTCATCGGTAAACCGTGAATCTTCCGTGAATCCTGCCCAGTACATCATCACCGACGTGAGATAGGGCGCGTTTATACTAAAGGTTCGATGAGTTATGACGACTTGCAGCTCACTTTAATTTTACATGTACGCTGTGAATTTTCATTGTTTAGAAAACCATTGCTTTAGAAAACATCTGGCGTCTTTCGTTAAGCAGCTGGCGTCTTTTCCTCTTGCTTTAGAAACATCTGGCGTTCTTCCGTTTTGCTTTTACAAAACATCTGGCGTCTTTCGTTGGTTTATTTCATCAATCAACAGCGTTTTGAACAAAATTGTTATTGATTAATCACGCACAGGAGAAATCTCACCAGGCACTACCTTGGAGGTAAAGAATGGCTGCTAATGGGAATGAGAGACAGAAGAAGTCGGCTTTTAGCTACCGCTGCGAATTTTTTATTGTTCAACAACGCACAGGAAAAATCTCCCACCGGCACCACCTTGGAGGTCAAAGCGTAAGACTGGTTACGGACTACGACTACGAGGGACGAACGGGTGCCGCCTTAAGGAGCTTCGCCCCTAAAAACATATAGAACACCTGCGCTCGTGATGTTCTGCATATTTCTTACTGGTGCCCTCGTCTTTTCGCGCAGTTTAATAATGAGGTATGCGGTATGCCATAGCGAGGGTGCGAAATCAAAATTTGCATCACCTGCGCATTTTTAACTTGCAACGTATCCTAAGCACTCGAGCAGTTTTGCATTTTGCCCTCACCGAAGTGCTGCCACCGCAGCTGGGATCGTACCTGCAATGCCTAGCACAGCTTCATAGCACCATAACTTGAAGCCAGTCAGCTGCATGTAGATTATGCATGTACAATACACACAGTTTGTATAAGTGTGTTAACAGGATTCAAGTTGTGGTGGAATTCAATGTCACCACATAACCTTCTCAGATTCCTGTATGCCACAAGTACATTACTGCCAATAAGTCATTTTTTTAAAGTTTGCCAATGGTCTTTCTGCATGGCCATTAAGTGACTAGGAATTCTGTGCAGAGACAGTCTGTTAGCCCTTAGTCTGTTAAATAAAAGACACGTTTTCAAGAGCCTAGAAAATGTACTGCTAAGATTGAGCGCACCCAGTGAAATTATTGTGACATGTTCTTGAAACCTAGTTTCGGTTCCTACTGTACCTTGACGTCCCGACGCGGTTTGAGCTTCTTCTGTTCATGTGCTCGCGCAAGATATTGTGACGTTTCCAAAGCCGCTCTGCAGCGTGGCTGTTGATGATGCACAAGTGGCCATTTCGAATGCTTTCATTCCCTTAGAAAGTAGTGGGCAAAATGACAAATATATTTAGCAGCCTGACTGGTCGTTGAGGCAGTGCAGGAGCACGTCCACATATAGCAAAGGTAGAGCATTGTACCTTTCTAAATGCCTATCGGATGAGATTTGCACAAGAGTACTTTTTGTGCTTACACGTTCTTTCACTGTTACAAGATGCTGCGATGCCATGCAGGTGACGTGCACGTGTTTTAAGAAATGAGGAAAATCATGCGAGAGGAGGTGTAAAAGCTAGATTTCTATTGACACGTTCAGCATCTGCAGTACTTTAGGTGACCAGATTTGAAGTTCAGCGTGCCTGGCACGTTAAACTGTGAATTTTCCTTTATTTACTGTTTTATTATTAGCAGTAAGCTCCGTTGGTGAAAAATGTGGGAATTGAAACAGAGACTGAGCCCCATACTTACTGCATTTAAAAACGCTGAATGACCGTTTGCGACTGAATAATGCTGTTGACAGGCTGACATTTCTGTCATTCGAGGAGCTGAGCAAAAAATGATGCATGATGTGGCAATGCCGAAAACATGGATGCCTTTAATTCTTGCTGGCTGTGTATAGTCCGCACATGTGTGGCAGCTAATAGTGCATCATGAGTGCAATGAAAAATACATCTAGAGGTTACACGAACAGTGTTCCTAACTAACTGGTAAAATTTTCACATGCGCAAATGCCACTGAAAACTGAAATTTTGGCTAGTTCATGTGCAGTGAAAATAAGAAGAAAGGTGTAAATGTGGGCATTAAGGTAACCTTCTGAGTGTGATTTATGTCTTGGCAACCTTTTGAAACTTACCCATAATGCTAGGCCACTGAGCATCCTTGTATTTCTATTGACATATTTCTGCATCACACTTTGCAGCATGCAATCTGTTGCTAAAACTTTGCACGTGTTTTACCTCCTGAGGAACCCCTCCATACCTTTAGTAGGGAACTTGTGAGTTTGTCAGTTTAGCTGCTCAGGTATGTATTTCAAACACCGACCTCAACTCGGAGGCATGAGCCATGTGGAATGCTCAGTGGCTTAGAATGTATGTATTGTACTTAAATTAAATTATTGTACGTAAATTATGTATTGTACTAAGCTTATTATGCTCTTGACTAGAGAACCTTCTCAAGAATAGGTGTCGTGAGGGTCTTGTCTTTCAATTGTTTTCAATAAAAATCATTCTGGTTTCTTGTGGTGCAGTATAGAACTGAAGTAAAATCTAGCTTCCTTAATTAGATGCATAGCTAAGTGCAAGTAAGCACTGAAGAATCCGCTGCGCCATTGCATATATGCCGCCTTAGAAATAGAATCACAAGGGATTTACAGAAAAGCAGCTATAGTAAATTCTTCATGAGGCTTACTAATAATTTTCTTCAGAATTGAGATTCAAGGCCTGCATTTACTGCGAAAACAAAATTTTAAAAAAAGTTTATCAGCACAGTGTGAAACCTTGCACCCATGGCTTGGTGTTCATTCTTAATAAAGTAGCACAAAAATTTTACATCTTGTTTTTTCTGTTGCAATGAGTAGCTGCTCACCGACTTATCATGGCTGGAAACCCCATTTGCACGAGTGGGCAACGGTTCATTATTTCGAGACATTATTATAGTGCCTAGTCACAGGTTTGATTTCAGAGAGGTGAGACTCAGCGGGGTTTGTTGGTAAACACAGCTGGCCACGTGAGCGCACGAAACAGTGACGCAATTGCCATATGCAGCATCGTGTGTATGTGAAGTCGAGAGTTTGGCGGAAACCCGCCTGGCCGGGGAAAGACATAGACGAAGGAAACACAGCGCCGACCAAAAGTAAAAATATATTCTTAAAAAGACGTTTCGGCTCCCACACGGGAGCCTTGTTCACAATGAAGCATGTGCAGCAAGTTCGCTTACTTATAAGGTTGTCTAATCACATGTTTGAGGCAACGGGCATACACAGGCGGAAGATTACCACAGTTCTTGTTCAGCGTGTGCGCAGTGGTTTGAATGAACAATGATTCGAGATGAAGCCGTGGAAAGAGTTTCTTTTCCGTGGCGATGACGGAAGCATCTTCCCAGTTGATCCAGTTGATTCCAGGTGTCGTCTACAAAATCCCTTGCACAGATTGTACACATGTTTATATCGGTGAGACCGGCAATTTCAAGAGAAGGTTACGCGAGCACTGCAATGACGTGAAAAACAGAAAGGTGACGTCAAATGCACTCGCCGAACATGTTGTGTCCACGGGCCACGCGATCAAATGGGAAGATGCTTCCGCCATCGCCACGGAAAAGAAACTCTTTCCACGGCTTCATCTCGAATCATTGTTCATTCAAACCACTGCGCACACGCTGAACAAGAACTGTGGTAATCTTCCGCCTGTGTATGCCCGTTGCCTCAAACATGTGATTAGACAACCTTATAAGTAAGCGAACTTGCTGCACATGCTTCATTGTGAACAAGGCTCCCGTGTGGGAGCCGAAACGTCTTTTTAAGAATATATTTTTACTTTTGGTCGGCGCTGTGTTTCCTTCGTCTACGTGTGTATGTGAGCAGTGCGTTGACAACTGCAGGATAGAGTGCACGCAAAGGGCACTCCAGTTTGGGAAATGAACCGCCTGCCGCGGTCACTTGCCGAAATGAAGTTCTGGAAGGCATCCGAAGTGGAGAAATCGGTTGCTTTTTTTTTCTCCCTTGGTCTTGAAGGAATTCCTGCCAAGTAAATATTACAATAATTGGATGAAGTTTGTTGGAGTCATGCATTTCTGTTTGCAGTCAAGTGTCCCAATGGACAAAATTGCAAAGGTGAAAGAAACTCTTCTAGAACTTCTTCAGGAGTACGAAGAAATTTATGGAAAACAAAGCATGACATATAACGCCCACATTCTAATTCACATGATTGATAATGTCTGGCAATGGGGACCACTTTGGGGCTTCTCAACCTTCCCATTCGAGTCCATGAATGGCAAGCTTGTGCGTTTTGTAAACGGCACAAGATTTGCACATCTGCAAATCATAGAGAAATTTTGTATATTGCAGTCTGCCACCTATGTTGTCCAAAATGCATTGGCAGAATGGCGACATGAAGCTTTATGTTAAATCATTGCTCAAAGGCTATGAGTTAAGAAAGACCTGTTGTACAAGTAAACAACATAATTCTTTGTAGAAAAGGAATTCTGGGAGGTGACAGAATGAAATACAAAAAGGCTACAGTGGGTTCATTTACATATTGCGTTTCAGCTATGGACAAGTCGAGAAGAAAGAACTGCTATATAATGTCAAACAGTGAGTTTGGGTGCATAACAGAGATTTTTACCAGTTGTGAATGCCCATCCTGCAGCAATAGCGACCATGTGCTGTTTAGGGTAAAGAAGTTGCTTGTGAGTAGTGTATTTCTACCTTATGTTGGTGACAGCAACACTGTTCGTTTTGTCAGTTTAAAGGAAGCAGATGAATTTGCCACTGTGCGAGCTGTTGACGTCAAAAAGTGCATTCTTCTGCACTGTGCTGGTACAACTGCCTTGTCTGTCAAACATGAGGAGGTTATGTTGGAATCAAGTTAAAGGAGTGTCGACATCAAAATTGGATGGTAAACTGACTATAGCGTGAGCTTTGCGTGCTTACAAGAAATGCTGCGACGAATTTTGACAGAACAGATGGCTTAAAGGCAATTTTACTTTTGAAGTCTAGAAACAAAGTCTGGCTCATTTTCCAGACTTGTCGCGATAACCATCAGCAAAAAATGCCAGGCCTGCGTGGAACATGCAGCACAGTCACACCGTAAGCTTGCAGGAGCGAGCTTTCTAGAGCCCGTTGTAAGCTCCTTTAGAGCCACTACTGCAAGTACAGTTGTGAGGTACTCACTATGCCATAATCATCCTCGTTTTGCAATGTAGGGATGTACCCACTACACCGTAATTCATTTCACAAAGTACCCCGGTACCCACTATGCGTCTGTAAGACAATATGTGTACCTACATAGCTGTACACTTTGTTGATGCTGTGGCTGATGACGAAAAATTATAGCTGGGCCCTTTGCAATGGGTAGGAAGCTTTAAACAACGCACTCATTATGCTATTCACGTTGTGCGGCACCTGGCGTTGTTTCACAGTTCTGCCAGGCAACGTTACATCTGTAACGTAATTCCTTGCCCCACTTGGCACCTGTATAGGGTCTTCTTGTGAACAAGTTTCAAGCACCAATGTGGCTATGTGGTAGAATACTCGATTGCCATGCAGAGCGCCTGGATTCAATCACTTCGTTACTCCACATAATGATGTTGCCATAATGTTGTACTTATTCATTTCATTACTTGGAGGTTGTCCACCTCTTAGCAGAAATTTCTGAAATCGTGAAGTGTGTCATCTAAATTGTGGAATATTAGTTTAATGGGAATACTAATGTGCAGTTACCATTAGTTATCAGAGTCCCTGAAAGCAGCCTTCCATGTAGAATAAGATTTTCATAGAAGATTTTGGTGTCTACACTCCTTTAGGAATTGTGATTACTGTGAAAGTTATCTTTGAACTGTACATAGTCACTGATGCCAAACAATACTTGGAAATTTTGCTGTGTGTATTGCTTTTCCTTAGTATTAAATGGGTACTTGGCAAAGCTGTGTGCCTTTGTAAGAGTTTTGTGTTTTAATATTATTTTGTTCAGTGTATTTCCCCTAGCGCATTTTACAGAATGCAAGAGCATTGTGCCACAGACTTATGTGTCATGGGCTAAATGTGTATTGTGGCAATTTTCTTCAAGGGAGTGGTGCCTGAATAGCAAACCACCACCTGTCAGTCTGACATCTGTGAAGTGAACACCGCTGCAGTGATTGATAAAAACATGAGTTACTCTTCCTCTGTGGAGAATGCTGAGCCAGCATTCATTCATGTACATAGTAACTTCTCATATGTTCTTAATGTCAGTTGTGCTTAGAGAGGGAAAGAAAGATATTATTAGCAATCTTCGTTGTGCACAAGCCTTTTAGTTGTGATATTCAAGCAACGTGCAGAAGGATTGACATTTGGGCAAGTTGGCATTGATTATACATGCTGAAATGCGCAGCGCAACAAATGCATATAGTTGCTCTACGCCATGGCTCTGAGCAGCCACATGCATGCAGCATTGTGAAGGAAAGAAGCAGCAAACTCCCAGTGTTGTCTGAATAGATATAATTAAACGCATGCTAGACAACCTTAAAGTGTCATGACATCAACTTTTTTTTTTTTACAATAGCCTACTAGATATAGGTTTATATGCTGTTGTCACCAGTAGAAATATGTTCTGTGTCACTAGCTGTGAAATTCTCTTTGGCCATCTGGTAGTATGGTAGGCAGGAATGTAAACATTTTTGTATCCTTTGATGGAATCTCAGGCCTAGAAACATTAAAACAAGCTGCTTATCTAACTAATGACATAACATCACCACAAATACTTCGTCCGTATCGGTATATTAGTCAAGGCGAAAGCTCATTTTAATGTTTGTTTGTAGCTATGAGTGAATTAGGCGCAAGTAGCAAGTGCGAATTCTGGTGGAAGTAGGTGCACTGGTTGCTGCCATGTCATTCATGGCAGCAAGCATGCAGTGACAAGGTAGCTTTTTGTAGCTGGTCAGGAACCAATGACTCTACAAGCAACTGGCAGGTCATGCTCAATGGCTGGCAAACGTGTCACTCAAGTACCACGTGCCTGTGATTTCAGGGCACATGTGGTGTCTGCCACTGCTTGTGCTTGTCAGAATATGGAATTTTGGACAAAATTCAGTGTCACCTCTGTGCCGCGTCCTACATAGCTTTGCTAGTCATCCACCTTCACAGAGTAAAATGGACCTGTGAGAAACCCAGTGATAAACACCCCGGCCACCCCTTTCAGTGTCGCTGATCAACCGTCTCTGCATGTTTCCGTACCCTAAACAGAGGAAGTTCCGGTTATGGCACGAAAACGCAAGGCGCTCGAGGAAAGACCCGTATTTTCGTCGCAGTGCTTTTATTTTGATGTACACCTGTGAGCAAAGGTATACGGACCACAGGAGCGTGTGCAGAAATTGCCGTCTGCACCTTCTGGTGGCAAGCTGTCTGCTGTTGAGAGCATTGTGCTGTCAAATGTGCGGCCACATAAATGCCCTCAACAGCAGACACCTCGCCACTAGATGGCGTGCACCGCAATTTGCGCACGCCCATCCATGGTCTGTATGCTTTTGCTCACAGGTGTACATATGAAAGCTGGATATGCGCAAAAGTTACATGTGCCACTGCGCTTGCCAATCCCAAAGCACCCAAAGCCATAATCGCACAGCCTGCGTAGCCCGCGTTGTATTTTCGAACATGCAATAGTGCACTTTGCAGACAAGCTTAGGACGAGTTTATAGCTTCGGCTGAAAGTGCTCTAAGCTTCCACATCTACTGGAGGAGACTGGCGTGTCAAGAAGTGACATTGACAGTGAAGGAAACACTTCAGAATGGGCCAGACGGTAGAGTGAAGTGACCAAAACATTGTGGGTTTATTGAGAATATATGAGCGGGCGGCAGGAACACACACAAATGCACGTACATGCATACGAAAAGGGGGGTTGCCCCCAACCCACCCCCTCTATAAGAATATCTGGCTATGCCCTTGAATCTTCATGTGACGTGCAAGGCTAGACAAAAAGGAAAACCCTTATGTGTGTCAGCTACGCTCGTGCGTCTGTTGGTTCTTGCTGAGATATTATAGATGAGTGTTTGCACTTTAGGTGCATATATGAGCTCAAAATAAAAAGTATGCACGGGTACATACGTTTATACACGGTACTTAATTCTTGATTCAAGCAAAATTTTTAAAATCCCTCGTCTTTACCCCTCCTCCCACAAAATGCACCACGCAGTCAAGAGAAAGTGCCAGTTACTGTTCGAAGTAAGCGGCAAGTGTACACCTGCACGCACACACGAACCTCAAGCTGTCTTCATTTCCTGAATTAAGGGACACTAAAGAGAAACAATGAATTGGTTTAGATTGATAAAGTGTGCTAGGAGAACTCTTGTGTAGTTTATTTCACCACCATAGGTTGTTTCTTAGAGGAGAAAACCAAGTTCAAAGTTTCATTTTTAAATTTTGCGCCGAACTTTGTAATTCGTGACGTAAAAGACTTCAAAGAGCATTTAACGTACTTTAGCGCCACTGGCTCGACGAAATTTCCACAAACTCGTTATGTCAAGTGTCTGGCCCCCTCAGATGACACTGTACTTCGATTCAACCTATTAGGAACTACGTAGGCCCAAGCAGGCGCCGTCAAAAATATGTGACGTCACGGCAAATGTTGCGGGAATTCCAAGGTGGCGTCGCCACCTGTATTTTCTTTTTATGCGTTTTCTCGCTTATTAAGCGTCTTCTCGCAGCAAGCGTGGTGTTTTTGGTATCGTGGAAGACTACTTTACTAATGCGAGAAAAATTGTTTTGCTCTTTAGTGTCCCTTTAATTGCATGATCTTTGAAGGTACAACAGCACAATACCATCTCACATGGGCATAGAATGGCTTGTCTAGGTACATATGGTGGGCCATTTCTAGGGATTTCACCAAAAAGTAATCTTGCTGGCTTTCTAAGAAGGTCCCTCTGCCTAGGCACAACCGAGCCCAAGCCAATGCACGACACGGAGGGCATCTACTACACGAATTATGACACTGAACATCTACGAAACGCCAGAGGAGTGAAAAGCTCGAGCCACGTTTCATTTGTGACAGCTACTACGAGATGGCAACCCAAACGCCACAGCCGAACCAGTAATAAACCATAAGGCTTTGTTTGTCCTATTCTTTTTTATAAACAACAGTCAGTGTCTTTTGCTGTCAGTGTTTCAAGCAATTAACATGTTCACAGCATATCAGGTTTTTTATGATCAATCGAAAACTTTCGCTGTTGCACCGTTCAGGGTACGGAAACACTCCCATCTCCACAGGGTCCAAGGGTAGTGATCTTTTCGAAGCTGCTCGCCGTCACCCGCACCATATAGCTACCTAGAGACTCCATAAAACGCCACCGTTTCATGATAAAACTGGCTTGCAGGACTTCCGTTGAACCAATGCACATGGTGACCAAAATTTGTGACACCCTGCTTGACATTGCTGAATTCTTTGGACATAACGCATGTGTGCAGTGTGTTCAAATATAAAACATGGCCACTATGAACATATCTGCCGTAACTCGGGTTGTCTCCTTGCTTTTGTGCAATTAAAACTGATACTAATTTTAGATGTATGTGGCCCGTGGGAGATTTAGATGTGGCATGTTGCTACGTGGCATTGACCTTGATAGAGAGCAAGTGGTTTGTTTCAGTGAATGTAGCATTCTGTGTTGTACCAATGTCGGCTATGCCTTAGGCTCTTATGGGAAGCTATGGTGGCATTCAGAATAGACAGTGATGACTTCACTTACACGCTTTCCCACTTTCATCACAAGAATGCATTGGACCTGCATTTCTTTTGGCTTTCTGCATGCTATTACAGTGCTGCAAACATAGCTTAATTGAAGTTGCATCGAACAGTAAATGTGGTAGCTGGCCCACAAGGTCCAACAATATTTACCATCTTTTATGTTATTGGAATCAGTTTTGTTCTGCCTTTGTATTTAGGCATTTCTTGCTGTATCTATCGTAAACAAAAAAGTCTGCAAGGAACTATACCTTGCATAAAAGGTCGAATTTCAGTCTTAACAGAAATTTCGAAAACAAGTAAATCGTGAATGGTATATATATTTGACTTGATGTCAAAGTACCTATTCCTATAATGTTTGTGAACTTTTATGCTTTACTAATACGATGTTTGTAATTTCTCAGTATACCTGCTGTAGCGACATAACAACTATGGCGATGCACTCCTAAGCATGAGAGCATAGGTTCGATTGCCAGTCATGTTGGCTGCAGTTACGATGACAAAATATAAATCACCTGTGCACTTTACGTGCACAATAAAGAACTTTACGTGGTGAAAGTTAATCTAGAGTCCCCCACCACTGCATGTCTCATAATCGTGTCAGTTGTGGCACATTGAACGCTGGAATATTTTTTGAGCCCGAATATCAGTCTAACAGCCTGAAAATTTATATGTACTTGTTTATTTTTTCCTCTCCACTTCCTTTTGTTTTTATTTTCCTCAGCTATGTTGACATTATAATTGTGACAAACTGCTGTGCAACTGGATAAAATCTCCTAGGCCATTGTAATGCAAGGTCTTGCATGTATATTTTCTCAACTTTTTACATTAATCAGTATTAATATTAGCCGATGATGATATATTTTGTTTATTGGCGCAAGGGCCATTTGATGGCCAAACAGCGTCACGACATAACGAATGTGAACGATGGTTATGTTAAGTGGTTGTATATGGGCCTAAAATTCGGCATGCGAAAGGTGGGTATAACATAGAAGTATTAAAAGCATGACAGTGACGTGAAATGTGTGTCGTAAGAAAATGTCAAGTGATCGTGGTAAAAAAAGAAGTATGGGGGCATGGTATTATAATATTAGCCGAGGCATCCTGCAGTCTAAGCACTACTGCCTGGGTCCTTATTGTTGTACCTTATTGAAATGTGCAATACCAGCGTACCTACATATCAACCAAACAACCTGTTATGTTCCCATACACAACATTGATTTGATTTATAAAAATGAGACGCTTCATAAGTTCGTAAAAAATTTGTAAACAACTTTCAGTTGTAAACGTTTCAACAAGTTTCGTCATATTTAAGTTCTGTGGCACAATGTTATGTATTTGTGGACAAATCATGTTCTGTTTGTAGTCATTTGTGTTCACTGCGATGTTATGTGTGCATTTCACTTTGTGTAGCCATGGCCTGTGATGTTTGGATGTCACTGTGTCTTATTGGCTCTTTATGCCTTTTAAATTGCAAACGTTTAGAAGGGCTATGCAGCTAAATTAAAAAAGTTATGTTTGCCAGAATACTTTACCTCCAGTAAGCAATATTTTTTTCAAATAAAGAATATTTCCCAATCTATGGCTCCTGGAATGTGTCTACAGAGGATTTCAAAAGAACAGACTGGCGGGCAAGTTTGTACTGCATAACTGGTGCTACAGCTCAAATGTTGTGTTTATGTCTTAGTCTTCTCTTTCATCCTGCGTGCCCGTTTGTGTTATACAACAAATAAAAAGGGTCTCAAGCTGCAGTGGGTTGTTAAGGGCAAATTTTGACTTCGGGCAGAATTTCTTTTATTTTAAGGTCCACAATACATACTGAAGCTTGTACTGGTAACAGGAAGTGCTCTAATATTATTAAGTATATGCACAACACATACCTGCCTTTTTAGGGGCGAAGCTCCTTAAAGCGGCACCCGTTCGTCCCCGTCGAAGTGCGTAACCAGTCTTAAGGCTAGTACCAGATCTTGACCTTCAAGGTGGTGCCGGTGGGAGATTTCTCCTGTGCGTTGTTGAACAATAAAAAATTCTCAGCGTGCGCGTTAACTAAAAGCCGAATTCTTCTGTCTCTCATTCCCCATTAGCAGCCATTGGCATCTTCCAGTAGGAAACGTTAGTAGAAGTAGAAGTGTAAGTGTTAGCTAAAAGCCGACTTCTTCTGTCTCTCATTCCCATTAGCAGCCATTGTTTACCTCCAAAGTAGTGCCTGGTGAGATTTCTCTTGTGCGTGATTAAACAATAGAAATTTTGTTCAAAACGCCGTTGATTGATGAAATAAACCAACTAAAGACGCCAGATGTTTCCTAAAAGCAAAACGAAAAGACGCCAGATGTTCTAAAGCAAAACGGGAAGACGCCAGCTGCTTAACGAAAGACGCCAGATGTTTCTCCTCTCCTACGGTCCCCCCCCCCCCCTATCTTGGCTCGCGGCGCAGCGGCGCCGACGCGGGCGGCATCGCGAGGCAGCGTCGCGGCAGCGTCTTGATTGAAAAGAAATTACAGCATATCCACGGAGTGAATGATGATGAGTGGGCGAAGCTGCGGAGGTTCATCCGTAAACCGTGAATCTTCCGTGAATTCTGCCCAGTACATCATCACCGACGTTAGACCGGCGCGTTTATACTAAAGGTTCGATGAGTTATGACGACTTGCAGCTCACTTTAATTTTACATGTACGCTGTAAATTTTCATTGTTTAGAAAACCATTGCTTTAGAAAACATCTGGCGTATTTCGTTAAGCAGCTGGCGTCTTTTCGTTTTGCTTTAGAAACATCTGGCGTTCTTTCGCTTTGCTTTTAAAAACATCTGGCGTCTTTCGTTGGTTTATTTCATCAATAAACGGCGTTTTGAACAAAATTTTTATTGTTTAATCACGCACAGGAGAAATCTCACCAGGCACTACCTTGGAGGTAAACAATGGCTGCTAATGGGAATGAGAGACAGAAGAAGTCGGGTTTTAGCTAACATTTACACTTCTACTAACGTTTCCTACTGGAACATGCCAATGGCTGCTAATGGGGAAGGAGAGAAAAAAGAATTCGGCTTTTAGTTAACGCGCACGCTGCGAATTTGTTATTGTTCAACAACGCACAGGAAAAATCTCCCACCGGCACCACCTTGGAGGTCAAGATCTGGTACTAGCGTTACGACTGGTTACGCACTACTACCACTACGACTACGAGGGACGAACGGGTGCCGCCTTAAGGAGCTTCGCCCCTAAAACCGACCGCTCGCGCTGCACAACCGTTCACTGACGACCCCGTAAATATAGCACTGGATTTTGACCTCCAAGGTAGTGCGTGTGTGCGATTTCTCCTGTGCGTGATTAAACAATGAAAATTCACAGCGTACATGTAAAATTAAAGTGAGCTGCAAGTCGTCATAACTGTCATCGAACCTTTAGTATAAACGCGCCCGATCTCACGTCGGTGATGATGTACTGGGCAGAATTCACGGAAGATTCACGGTTTACCGATGAACCGCCGCAGCTTCGCCCACTCATCATCATTCACTCCGTGGATAAGCTGTGATTTTTTCTCTGTTATGCATGTCCCTTATTGAAACGTAACTCGTATTGCAGCACACTGCAATAAAAGGTTTCAGGACACGTGTCTGACTGAAATTAAGAATGAATAATATGGGCACATATAAGGGCATTCTCTTTATCATTATTACCTGCAGAATAAATCCCTATGAACTTAAACTTTCTGAAAACTAATTGGGGAAGTGGAAACAAGCAGCTTGCATGGAGTATTTTCACAAAAAATATAGTTGTGCTAATGGTGTAATTTTATTGCATGTCATATCAGGCACCTTGAATTCTCTTCAGACATGAAAGGTGACTGAAAAATTTTTATAACCTGACTGAGGGGAAGAAAATGAATGATATATATATATATATATATATTATATATATATATATATATATATATATATATATATATATATATATATATATATATATATATATATATATATATATATATATATATATATATAGTGCTAACAAAGGACCCGGAAGTAAAAGTTCAAAAAAATCGAGCACGTAGGCAAAATTGTTCTCTAAAGTACTAAAACTTTAGCGCAAACCGAGCACGGCGGACAAAGAAACGACGAAGACAGGCGCTAACTTCCAACTATCGTTTATTAAAGCAACACACACATATATACCTGTCACATGTGATTACACAGATATCAATCAACGCAAAAGGGGGCACTTATATTAAATAAAAGCAGCAAAACTACGCAGGACCTACACGTGCGGGTGAATTTAAGTAATCTAGTTCCTTTTTTGTTAGTGCGATGGATGGCTTGCTGATGCAGCTTCCATTAGCAATCGCTGCCGCCTCAATGATGAGCCTGATGCTATCCTTAGGGTGTTATGATCGGCCTGCCTGGCTTGGCGCCGCTTTGACGCATGA
This sequence comes from Rhipicephalus sanguineus, assembly GCF_013339695.2. Lineage (NCBI taxonomy): Eukaryota > Metazoa > Arthropoda > Arachnida > Ixodida > Ixodidae > Rhipicephalus > Rhipicephalus sanguineus. Next base: position 206,365,739 of record NC_051180.1, read on the forward strand.
GACGTTGCGGCTAAGACTACCCTGATTTCTTCCGGGTCAGCTGTTCCAGAGATGCCCCAAGAGCGGCGACAACACGAAGGTCGTTCGTCTATTATTCTCAGGTTGTCTGCGCCCCTCGTAAAACCCTTTGGGCACGCCTGACCGACTGACAGTTTAGGAAGAGTTGTTGGCCGTCGAGGCGGCTTGCTTCGTCATCAAGGTGCCCCGGACAAAAGACCCAGCGTCTGGGAACCGTCTGCGGATGCATTTCCCACGTTCTCCGTGGCGCCTTGCTGCCGCTGTTTCCACCACGTGGCCTGCCTGGCGCCGCATACCCATCATTGCAACATACTACGAAATTGACTTCCACGTAAGACTCAAACGTCTTCGTGCTGTGCCGTGTGTGCGCGGTGAGCAGTGTTTTTCCCTCGCCATGGGACGGACTGGACGTGCCTCTTTCTCCTTTCGTGGGTTAGGAAGGAGGCGGCGTTTCACCTTCCCCTTTTGGGGGCGGAGGTGAAGATGGAAATTTTCATTGGACTGTCCTGGCCTCCATTGTTTTTTCCTACAGGGAACCCTGGGAAGGCCAGGACATAAAATGCGAGCGCCGATGCGCTCCCGACGAGCTCTCACAAGTTCTCTCAAGCTCTCACGAGCTCCGAGGGCTTCCATGATGCTAACCCCATCATGTAGCAACACGCTACCTGTAAATAATGTAATAAAACGTTACTGTTAACAGCTCCGGGCTCCTCTCCTCGACATCTCCCCGGGACTCTGGCTGGCTCCGGTCCTCTGGGCAGAACCCTGTTTACATCAACTGGATGGCAGCGGTGGGATGCTGCTGACAACTGGAACACTTCAACTGGTTAGCAGCAACGGGATGACCCATGCTTGACTCGGGCCTCAACGATATGGTGAGTGCTTGACTTTCTTTGAGTTTTGCCAGGTTTTAGCTTTTGAAGTTTTCTAAATCTGTGTGTAATCTTCTGTGCGTATAGGCTTCGTTGTACCGCTACCATACGTCACAGCTATTCACCATTTTAGCTTTCATGTTCTAAAACTGGCAGTGTTTTACCGTGCGTCTAGGCTTCGCTTGTTCGCTACCTAACGTCACGGCGGGTAGAAAGTCCTCACTCGTGAAGACCATGGAGTTGGTAAAGAAGCTAGAGAGACCAGACCTCTTACTACTGTGTGAAGAGCTGGGAATTAAGGTTGGGAGAGAAGAGAGAGAGTCACAGCTGATTAAGGCTATTCAGGAATGCGGGGCGGAGGATGATGAAATTGAGGAGTGCTGGGAGGAAGTTGAGAAGAACAAAAGATGGGCTGAAGAAGACAGGATAAATGAGAAAAGGCGATTGGCTTTAGCACTTTATCAGGCATCAAGTAACCCGAATAACGGGATAGCACCCTCAGATAAGAAAAAGAAAGGCAGTCCTGCTAAGTCCACGTCTACAGTGAGCCACTCAGAAGATCGAAAGAAAGAAAAGGCGTTTAAGGCTAGGAAGCCGGTTGTATGCCACCGTTGCAAAGAGCTAGGTCACATCGCAATCGGCTGCCGCAAGCCTAGGAATGCTCTCTGTTTTCGGGACAGCAGCGACAATGATCTGGAACCATTGAAACCCCCCATTCAGGAATTAGTTAAGGAAAACGTACCGCGGGACTCTGCCGCAACGTTTGATAGTGTACATCCGTACCCTTTGACAAATGAGGTGACCACAGGGGAACGCCCGTGTGCATGGCAAGTAGTTGAAAATGAAAGTGTGTGTTTGCCATTAGCCTGCGTTGAGAGTGAGGGACCGTTCAGACTGCTCGCTACGAAAACTTTGGTGTCCCAAAACCTGCCCGAGCATTATCCCTCTCAGAATGACGTGGATATGCTTTCGAAAGGCCTTTGTTTTGGTGACGAATCGGTGGCAGCTATGACGGATCCGATGGCCTGTGAGTCTGCTCATGAGGTTCCGGAAGCAGAAAGCGCTAATGAAACAGACTGTAAAAGTTCAGATGATGAGGCGCTTAGCTTACCACGAGAGGAAGAGGCGCTCAACATAGCGCGAGGTGATGAAGCGCTTAGATTAGCGCGAGGTGATGACTCTCATCAAGGAGAGACATCTGATGGCGAGACGGCTGGTTTAGCAAGTGTCGATTGTAGCGTTGTTTCTGAAGTGCAGACAGCTAGAAATAACGCCGAGGATAAACCAGTTGAGCCGCCTGGAGTTTTGAGCAATTTACTTCCGAGTATTATTGCCGAGTCAGGGAGCGTTCCGTGCCGCCCCGAAAGAAAAAGGCGCCAGCGAAAACTTCGGGGAAAGGGGAAAGGTCCAAGTTGCCTCGAGCGGAGACTGGAAACCCCGAAAAAGTTCTCTAAAAGTCAAAAGTTGCGGGTCTCGCACAAATCGAGATTAAGCATAAAGCGTGTCGCGAGGGCCAAGAAAATGAGACGCCGAAGTGGTCGCCTGGTTTCTTCATCTTTGGTGAAGGCTAAACGGTGGAGCAAAGCGAGGTGGTGCGTACGCGACTGTAACGACAAAGGTCCTCCCCCAAGTTTGCGAGAAGGTGACCGCTGCTCTGGAAGGCCCACAATGAGGAAGCTTAAGCGTCCGGGTGTCTCTTTGTCGAAGTTCGGGGCCCGCGGAACAAAGGTCACCGCCACTGTGTGCTTCGGACAGGTTGGCTTTTTGTCCCTCCGTCGCGATCTGGCCCATCCACAACTGTGGTATGCGCGTCCCCCCAGAGCACGTCTGAAAGGGTGCCGCATTAAATTACGCAGTGTCACGAAGGATACTAAGAATTTGTCTTGTATCCAGTTTTATTGTTTTGTTTAGTTGTCTAACGTTTGCATGTCTGCCGATGAGCAAGGACTGTGTCGATATTTGAAAGTTTTATTTTCCTCCTCATCTTAACTGCAGACATTGAGACATTTGCTAAACTGCTTGTTTTCTTACATTTTGCAAAAGCTAGCACCCGAGTAGAGGGTCTTGCGCTGATTTTAACACAGAAGTAGGCTGAAGGTAAAAGCCTCTGTTTAAACCTTCTGTTCTTGCAGTGAAGTGTAGGTTTTGTTTCTCTGTTTGTTTTATGTTTTACGCGCAAGTTTATCTTAACAGAGGAGTAGGCCGAAGGTAAAAAGCCTCTGTTTAAACCTTATGTTTTTGCAGTGCAGTGTAGGTTTTTGCTTTTGTTGATTTTATTTTATCCGCATAATGTTCGGACAGTGTAAAGCTACCAAGAATTCCTCTTGTATCCAGTTTTGAATTGTTTTGCTTTTAATGTTCGCGTGTCTGCAGATGAGCAAGGAATATGTCGATTTTTGTAACTTTTATTTTCTTCCTCATGATAACTGCAGACATTAAGATACTTGTTGAACTGGGTGTTTGCTTACATTCAGCGAAACCTAACACCCGAGTGGAGGGTTTTGCGCAAGTTGATTTTTAACAGAGAAGTAGGTTGAGGGTAAAAGCCTCTGTATAAACCTTGTGTAAATTGCAGCACACTTGTTAGTATGCGCATCAGTGTAGTGTAGGTTTTTTGTTTCTCTGTTTGTTTTATTTTCATACGCGCAAGTTTGATTTTGAGTTTTACTTACTGTGAGAGGCGTAATTCGTTAACTACCTCCTTTCGTTTTGTTTCGCCCGTAGCACCTGCGTGCCTTGAACGCTGTGAATCTCTCTGGGAAATGATACAAAACGTTAGGCTGTTGATTTGCTTCGCACATAGTAGGTCTGAGTTTCTTATGGCTTCGTTATCTGATTCTTGTTTTTCACGAGTGAGCGCACCAATTGTAAATTTCTAGGGAGTTTTACCAGAACTGTAACCTGGCATTTCTCGAGGTCAGTTGAGTGCTCTATGTTTGTTGTGCCTCGGGTCTTGCGTGGTTCGTTTCTGGCGTTTGCTGGCCATGGCTCAGGTCCAGAGATTGGTGCAGCCTGCGTCAACGTCTACAAGGGAGCAGATCTACGGTCTCTGCGGAGTGCTTTGGTGCTGCAACCCCTTCGAGACCTCCTGTGACGGTGGACGGGCTGTTATGATCGGCCTGCCTGGCTTGGCGCCGCTTTGACGCATGAGACGTTGCGGCTAAGACTACCCTGATTTCTTCCGGGTCAGCTGTTCCAGAGATGCCCCAAGAGCGGCGACAACACGAAGGTCGTTCGTCTATTATTCTCAGGTTGTCTGCGCCCCTCGTAAAACCCTTTGGGCACGCCTGACCGACTGACAGTTTAGGAAGAGTTGTTGGCCGTCGAGGCGGCTTGCTTCGTCATCAAGGTGCCCCGGACAAAAGACCCAGCGTCTGGGAACCGTCTGCGGATGCATTTCCCACGTTCTCCGTGGCGCCTTGCTGCCGCTGTTTCCACCACGTGGCCTGCCTGGCGCCGCATACCCATCATTGCAACATACTACGAAATTGACTTCCACGTAAGACTCAAACGTCTTCGTGCTGTGCCGTGTGTGCGCGGTGGGCAGTGTTTTTCCCTCGCCATGGGACGGACTGGACGTGCCTCTTTCTCCTTTCGTGGGTTAGGAAGGAGGCGGCGTTTCACCTTCCCCTTTTGGGGGCGGAGGTGAAGATGGAAATTTTCATTGGACTGTCCTGGCCTCCATTGTTTTTTCCTACAGGGAACCCTGGGAAGGTCAGGACATAAAATGCGAGCGCCGATGCGCTCCCGACGAGCTCTCACAAGTTCTCTCAAGCTCTCACGAGCTCCGAGGGCTTCCATGATGCTAACCCCATCATGTAGCAACACGCTACCTGTAAATAATGTAATAAAACGTTACTGTTAACAGCTCCGGGCTCCTCTCCTCGACATCTCCCCGGGACTCTGGCTGGCTCCGGTCCTCTGGGCAGAACCCTGTTTACATCAAGGGTAAGATGCCAACACTGATGTAGTGTCAAATAAAGGCACGCATTTACATTCTGCGCAATGAGCCGCCAAGAAACCATCACTGCCTTTTTTCACTTTCTGGTTGTGCTCGAGCAATCTCACATTCAGGCATCTGCCTGTCTGTCCGACGTAACTTTGACCACAAGACAAAGGGATGTGATACACTACGCCCTTTACACATTCGACAAATTTGTTTCGGTGCCTAATTTTGCAGCTATTGGAAGGCCTTCCTACCGGACTGGTTCTGGCACATAACTGCGACAACTTATTAGGCGCTGAAAACACAACTGATATCCCCGCTTTCTGACCAATCTTTTTCAGATTGTAGGATATACCATGCAGGTATGGAATGACAGCTACCTTCTTACGCACTGCTGCCTGCGAATTAGTGCACGGGTCACCGCTCTTCGAACACTTTCGGAGCTTCTCTGAAACAGATACCAGCAGGTGACGTGGATAACCAGCTGCCTTCAAGCGAGCAATCTGCCCGCAGAAGCTTTCTTGCATCGAATGGTAGCAGGACTTGGTCAAAGCGTTGTGTAGACAGGCACGAGCAATTCCGCGCTTGACAAGCTTGCTGTGTGCAGAGGCGAAAGGCAACAAGGGTTTACTCGCACGAGGCTCATATCTCCAACATATGTGGTTACTCGAAAAGGAAAGCCTAAGGTCCAAGAATCTCAGGGATCCGTTCTCAGGAATCTCGTACGTGAGAGTTAGCGGCTTTTGGCATCTGTGTAATCACATATCATATTTGATATCTGTGTAATCACATGTGACAGGTATATATGTGTGTGTTGCTTTAATAAACGATAGTTGGAAGTTAGCGCCTGTCTTCGTCGTTTCTTTGTCCGCCGTGCTCGGTTTGCGCTAAAGTTTTAGTATTATGGAATACCAACTAGCCCGCTCTCACACCTTGTTCTCTAAAGGACTGACGTTTCGGCCGCGGGACCGGCCTTCGTCGGAAGGCCGGTCCCGCGGCCGAAACGTCAGTCCTTTACAGAACAATTTTTCCTAGGTGCTTGATTTTTTTAACTATATATATATATATATATATATATATATATATATATATATATATATATATATATATATGTGTGTGTGTGTGTGTGTGTGTGTGTGTGTGTGTGTGTGTGTACATAAAATTGGCTTGAGCGAAAGAATGTACGAAAACTTTTATTGTTCCAACGTTTCGGCCGGGGTCCGGCCTTCGTATTCCCTGACGAAGGCCAGACCCCGGCCGAAACGTTGGAACTATAAAAGTTTTCGTACGTTCGTTCGTTCGCTCAAGCCAATTTTTATTATTCACTGGATCCACTGAAACCACTTGCCTGATATATATATATATATATATATATATATATATAAGGCTTAAATACGGAAGAGTAACTTCGGTTGCCGCAAGGTTATAAGTATAAAAGTATATGCGCCTTCATAAAAACAACTGTTTATTTTGTCTACGTTTCGACGGGAGCCCCGTCTTCTTCAGGACATAACAATATTTACAGCGTGTGTGTCCTCTTATAGCATGTTGAGAGTGGAAGGGAAAGGACAGAAAGGAAGGGAAATAACGGAGAAAAAAGGAGGGGGAACCACGACAACAACAACAACAACAATAACAGCAATACACAAAAAAAAAGCAAAGAAAAGTCCGGAGGGTCAGTAAGAAGGGTTTTGCTTGTCGCGGACATTGTGTTCGTTTAGGCAGCGACAACAATAGAGCCTCTGCGCACCCATCTTCCCCCAAACGGGCAATGTAATGACCCCGCGCATCTAGTATGGCCCCTTCCGGTGTGGGGCCACGGGTGGCGTTTTTGACGTCCTTCTTCGTCGTTTACCGCGTTAAAGTAATTGGTGGGGTGGACAGTGAGGGCTTTCAGCGTATGTTTTTCCGTGTCGGCCTGGATGTAAGACCCGAAGTGGTCGGTAGTGTTGTCGCGTCGTCAATATTTATTAAGCGCATCGGCTCTTTTTGCAAGCGGAAAAGATGTAGAAAAATCACAGCATATCCACGGGGTGAATGATGATGAGTGGGGCGAAGCTACGGAGGGAATCATCTGTAAACCGTGAAACTCTTCCGTGAAATGCGCCCAGTACATAATATAAAGAGTGTGAAACATCGTGTATATATTAAACATCAAACTTTTATTGTATTGTTGGTTTACGTGGTCCCTTCATTATCACTTGTGATCGGTGAAATGCAAGGAAGAAGTCCGCTCCCGAGCGAAAGAGCGCCAAGAGCGACCGCATTCCCCGCTCACCCTGTGCGAATTAAAGGCAAGGCTAGAGGGAAGACAGGACGCGCGTTCCACGACGCGGTAGCATGCCCAACGAAAGCCAACGGAACGCTATCGTGCAAGTGCTCCGGCTTCGCATCGCCTCATGGTTCCATTTAGCGTCCCAAAACCAAACATATTGCTCAAGGTGTGCCTTGCGTTTTTCGTAGAAATAATTTCTTTATCATGTACATTAAGACGAAAAGTTTAAAGCTCACTAGAGTGTATCGCCCGCAAAGTATGTCTTTTAGTGTGATTTAACTCTCGTACGGCAGGGTCCTCGCGCCGTTGCCGGTCCACCTCGCCCGTTGACGATCGGGCGAGGTGGCTACATGCAACTACTACTACTACACTTTAAGAAAAACATCTGGCGTTCTTTCGTTCTGCTTTTACAAAACATCTGGCGTCTTTCGTTGGTTTATTTCATCAATCAACGGCGTTTTGAACAAAATTTTTATTGTTTAATCACGCACAGGAGAAATCTCACCAGGCACTACCTTGGAGGTAAACAATGGCTGCTAATGGCAATGAGAGACAGAAGAAGTCGGCTTTTAGCTAACGCTTACACTTCTACTTCTACTAACGTTTCCTACTGGAACATGCCAATGGCTGCTAATGGGGAATGAGAGACAGAAGAATTCGGCTTTTAGTTAACGCGCACGCTGCGAATTTTTTATTGTTCAACAACGCACAGGAGAAATCTCCCACCGGCACCACCTTGGAGGTCAAAGCGTAAGACTTGTTACTCACTACTACGACCACGACGACTACGAGGGACGAACGGGTGCCGCCTTAAGGAGCTTCGCCCCTAAAAGGTAAGGGTTCTAAAGGAAAAAGACCGACTAAAAGCTTGTTCGTGTAATGACAGTTTAAGTGCAGTGCTGTACGATGTACACAACACTGTACGACGTCCGGGACCACTTATCTGTGCATGCCGGCTGTGCTTGAAGTGGCAGATGAATCCTGGTTAGTGAGATGCTAAGCTCAAGGCTGCACCGAGGAGCGCTATCATTCAAAACATTGTTATGCTCGTATTGGGCGGCAAGGGGCCGGGGACTGATTAGAGATTGGCGTTTGCGCTTTTTAATGATCGTAATGCGGAGAGGGTTCCCGGGTGTTCATTGATTCCACTTTTTATCGTGTCGAATTTGTATATAAAGTATGATTCACGTTGCTCCCTTTCTCTGGTTGCTCGAAAATTGTTTTCCAAGAGTGTAACCTTGATACCCTCGAAACTGTGATCTTTCAATGCGACATGTTTAGAAAGTGGAAGGCCAGGCAGGGAACGTGCATGTGACCGATGGTTGTTGAACCTAATTCTAAAAGGCGTGTCTGTCTGGCCTACGTATTGCATGTTACATACCCCACATTCCAAAAGGTATATGACGTTGTTTGAGTCGCAGTCAAGTGCACCACTTATTTTGTGCTTAAAATTTGAGTGTGTGCTTTCCGCCACGGTTGTTGTCTGCATGTGCTTGCATACTTTGCATCTTCCTTTTCCGCAAGGGCGACACCCGATTTGGGGCTTTGTGCCTATCTTGAATTTATTAAATGATCCTGATACTTCTTGGCCGCCTGTATACCACACCCGGAGGGGAAGTGAAAATTTTGGATAGTCGCTTGCTCTGTTCCAATATGTTAAAGTGTTTTTTTAAGATCTTATTAATGTTGGGTGGGTTGTTCGTGAAAGTTAATACAAGATTTTTCTTGCGCTGCTGATCGGTATCTTTTTGTTGGTGTAGTAGAGTCTGGCGGTCTAGATTTGCCGCTTTTTTGATCGCGTCATCAATGATAGCTGGTGGGTATTCTTGATGGAGGAGTACCTCGCGCATACGTGCGGTGTTTTTTTGGAAATCCTCAGAGCGAGAGCAGATTCTTTTGAATCTGTGTGCTTGGGAATAGGGAATACTGGTCTTGCAGTGGCGCGGGTGGCAGCTTTTGAAGTGCAGGTACCGTTGCCTGTCCGTAGGTTTTCTGTATACACTAGTGACCAACGCGCCATCCTCTATTCGAATGTGTACATCCAGGAAGCTTATTTCAGTGTTAGAGTAGGAGTACGTAAAAGAGATGCTGGGGTGTGCTTGGTTAAAGGCATGTATGAATTTGAGGAGTTCGTTTTCTGAATCAGTCCAAATCATGAATATGTCGTCTAGGTACCGTTTATAGAATGAAGGTCTGATATCACAGCCTGAAAGGAAATTGGACTCTATGTGATGCATGAATATGTTAGCGTAGTTTGGGGACATTCTTGTACCCATTGCCGTGCCGCTGATTTGAAGGTAGTACTGGTTGTTAAATTCGAAGCTGTTCAGTTCGAGGACAAGTCGGGTTAAAATTGCAATTACCTTTTTGCTTGGATATGCGTCAGGGTTGTGGTTGCCATATGATTCTACAAGTGCCCTGATACCATCGTCATGTGGTATATTCGTGTAGAGTGAACTAACATCCAACGTTACCAGGAATGCGCCGTCTGGAAATCTTACGTCCGATATTTCCCGTAGAAAATGGTTTGTGTCGCGCAAGAAAGACTCATGTGTGGGTGGTATGTTTTTGATTAAAGAGTCAATATAGCTAGATATGGGTTCAGTTAATGTTCCCGTTCCTGATATAATTGGTCGACCAGGGTTTCCCTCTTTGTGAATTTTGGGGAGCATGTAAAAACGACCTGGTGCCGAATGTGCCGTAACAAGTGCTTTTTGAAGCTGTGGATCGATCTCGTCCTCACGTCTAAGCTCCTGAAGAGCTGTCAGAATTATTTCTTTATGTTCGGTTGTAGGGTCCGAATCGAGATGTTTATAGAATTTTTTGTCATTTAGTTGTCGCTTGCCTTCCTCAATGTAATCCGATGTATTAAGAATAACAATCGCGCCACCTTTGTCTGCTGGTTTAATGACGAGATCTTCGCGGTTGCTCAACGCGAGAAGCGCTTCTCTTTCTTTCTTTGAAATATTATTCATACTTGGTTTGTACGCCTTGTACGCATGTATGACATCTTTCTGAACCGCATCTATATAGAGATCCAAATGTCGATCCCTGTTGGCGTCTGGGGTCCATTGTCGGCCAATGTTACCGCGGAAAAGTGGATTATCTTTTTGGGGTTTATCAAAGAAAATATTCCTCCAATCGTAAATTTCGTGCGAAGTCGTCTAAATCTTTTAGAAGCGTGAATTCATCGTACTTTCCATTGCTAGGGCAGAACGTAAGTCCACGTGATAGTACAGTCAATTCGTCTTTGCTAAGTTCTTTTTCTGAAAGGTTGATGACATTTGCTTCTCTGGGGTGTGCCGGTAGGTCTTTCTGAATGTGGGGCGGTCTGGTATTTTTGTTGCAGGCTACAGCGGGTATTACTTGTTCTGGAACGTTATCTCGCGCAAATTTCTTTGTTTTAAGCTTTTCTATTTCTCCCGTTTTCTTCTGCTCGAATAAGTCGAGTTCTTTGGCCTCCAATTCCGAAAGAGGCAGGTTAGTTCTTGCATGCCGCTCCTCGTCCATAAGTGTCATTAGAGTCTTTTCACAGTGTTTAATGGTGACCTTAGTTAGCTCCAGTGTGACGTGATCAAGAATTTTGTTCCACTCTTTCATTTCTGCTTTAGAAAAATTATGCATCGAAGGTGATGCTGATAAGCGCAGCCCCTTCGGCACCGACGCTCCCACGTTTAAATGCACATATATACCCTATAAAGTGGACGGGGGGATGGCCGCCGCGGTAGCTCAGTTGGTAGAGCATCGGACGCGTTATTCGAAGGTCGCAGGTTCGGTCCCTGCCCGCGGCAAGCTATCTTTTCGTCCACTTTTCTTTCTTCACAATTGCCTTACATTTACTACTAAAAACATCCCCTATACTTTCCTTGGAATTATTGTCTGTTAGTTTTCATTAATATTGTGTATAACAAAGAAAACGAGCCCTTGAAATTAAACTTCCTTCCTTCATTTATATATATACATATATATATATATATATATATATATACATATATATATATATATATATATATATATATATATATATATTATATATATATATATATATATGTTACAACGAGTTGTGATGAGAGGGTTTTATTTACAGGAGATGGATGATGGTGGTAGCGCGCTGCGGGCCTTGCAAAACCCTTCGTTCTCCTCTTCTTCTCCCTTTCTCTTCTCTGTCTTTCGCATGACCGTTACATTCCCCCGCAAGCAGACGAAGCCCGTAGGGCGAGTCAAGATGGTCAAGGAGGGTAGAACCGTTTGAGGCGAGCATATGAGTGAGCTGCGTTCCGCTTGATCGTCGACCATTGCTCAGGAGACGAGCTATTACGTAAGTGAGTTGGCTGAGACGGTCCAACGACTACAAATGGGCCCGAATATTGTGACAAAAGCTTTTGGCACAATCCACGCTTGCGTTGCGGTGTCCAAAGCAACACCAATCGCCTTTTCGAACGATACTTGTTCGTGACGGTCGTCGTACCGCTCCTTCGAACGATGTTGCGAGGCCAGAGTCCGAAGACAAGCTATTCGACGCGCTCTTCCGCGAGGCACAAGGTCTGCGATACAGAATCGTCATTGTGCAGAATGAAGGGTAAGAAAGTGTCCAGAGGGCTTCGCGGTAACCTGGCGTACAGGAGATAAAATGGGCTAAAGTCCGTTGTTTCGTGTTTTCGCCGTGTTGTACGCATAAGTGATAAAAGGCAGCACGTCATCCCAGTTCTTGTGATTGGCGGAAACGTACATGGCCAGCATGTTGGTCAGCGTTCTGTTTGTCCGTTCAACGAGACCATTTGTCTGCGGATGGTACGGTGTTGAATGACGGAACTGTGTAGTGCACATACGAAGTAATTCTTCAACAGCATCAGCAGTGAACTGGCGGCCACGGTCGCTGATAATGACACGCGGTGGGCCATGGCGAAGGACCACGGAGTGCAGCAAGAAGACCGCCACGGAAGCAGCGGTGGAAGAGGGTATGGCTGCTGTTTCCGCATACCGTGTAATGATGGTCCACGCAGAGGCGTAA
>NC_051180.1:206377960-206537960 GCF_013339695.2 Rhipicephalus sanguineus
TCACCAACGCCTATAATACCCCCCTCAAAGCACAACTGGGTTTTCACCCTTCTTCTTATTGTACGGAAGGCACCCGTCGCACACCATCGACACGATACTCCCATACAAGCCGGATTCAACTGAGTGTGCGCCGATTTCTGACACAGCCAGGCTTGCGGAAGAGTGTCGCGAGCTTGCCAAGACTTTTACAACGCAGGAACAAGAGCGGCAGAAGAGCATTCGCGGTGGCACCACCACTTCTGAGTCCACGTTCCTCCCTGGAGCACTCGTATGGCTCTCGGTCCCTACCACTGCAACTGGCCTCTCTTCAAAACTACTGCCGAAATACGAAGGCCCCTATCGGGTCGTCGAGCGCACATCCCCAGTCAACTACGTGATCGAACCCATCGAACCATCTTCGGACATGCGCCGTCGAGGGCGCGCCATAGTCAACGTGGAGCGCCTCAAGGCCTACTATGACCCACTCATAGTGACGAGCTGTTAGGTCGCCGCGGACGGCTCCCTTTTCGTTCCCGGGGTAATTGTAGCGAAGCCTTTGAGTTGAGTAAGTGGTTGCGCTCTCTATAGCCTTCTAGTGGGTCGTCCTCTTGGGCTCTTCCCGCTCGCGCTCTGAGCTCGTGTTCTTGCTTGACTGTCGCTATTGAGCATCGTCGCCGACTGCCGTCTAATAAACAACCTCAACAATATATATATATATATATATATATATATATATATATATATATATAATTATATATATAGATATAATATATAGTTCAAAAAATCAAGCACGTAGGAAAAATTGTTCTGTAAAGGACTGACGTTTCGGCCGCGGGACCGGCCTTCGTCGGAGTGATGCGAACATGCGACGGTACCGCAACATAAAATGCGCAGTAACGTATCATAGCGCTGTTAATGGCTGACAAGCGGTTGTTAAAAGCACGTGGGGAAACAGTGCGCATGATAGGACAAGAAAAAACGAGAATACACGCGTGTGCACTTGCTCAAGACAAAACGAATAAGAGAGTAAAAATTGATTAACAATGAGTAAAAAATGATGAAGCCACATTACGCGTGTGTCACCGGTACAAACATCAATAGCACGTCATAGGTACAACGGCGAGCAAGTTATCGATAAAGATAAACGCGGGTGTAACATCTTGTCATGATCCGACAAAGCTCAAACAGGGAACTAATCTATCTGCGTGAAAGCATAGCGGCAATAATAGCGGGGGTAGTCAAGAGTATTTAGGAAGCTAAATGGGTAAAAATGAAAGTTTGCCAGCGCTTTCATTCATACCACAAGTGTCGGCTTTAAGCTTATAGATTAAATACGATTCTCGAAGCTCTCTTTCGTGGTGGGAACGGAAACCAGATTGAAGGATTGTGGCTGTAATATTATCAAATGAGTGGCCCGGAATGTGCACGTGTTTTGATAGCGGAAGGTTAGGAATGGTGGCAGCATGACACGTGTGGTTGTTGAACCGATATCTGAAGGGCGTTTCGGTTTGTCCAATGTACTGTAATTTGCAGACGGAACATTCGAGCAAATAGATGCAATTGTAAGTGTCACACGTAAAATTTCCTTTAATTTTATAGAAGAAATCAGAAGCAGTGCTTTTAGCAATGTGTGACGTCGTCATATGCGCGCAAACCTTGCATCGTGGTTTTTTGCAAGGTCGACAACCGACATTATCGGGAACCCTTGTTTTAGATGAAGTTAGGAATGTCATGCAGATTGCGAGACCGTCTGAAGACTACCCGAGGTGGCAATGGAAAGATTACTTTAAGATGAGCACTCTGCGCTAGTATGTTGAAATGTTTTTTGAGGATTGAGGAAACGTTTGGCACCGATGCTGAGTGTGTTAGAACTAGATTACTTTGTGCTGAACGGATGGTTGCTTTTTAGCGCTAAACAAATCCTCGCGATTCAGCGCATCGGCTCTTTTGACGGCATCCTCAACATGCGGGGTGGGTATTGCTGCTGGATCAAAGATTCGCGGAGTTGTACGCAGTTTGCATAAAAGTCTGACTGCTCAGAGCAAATTCTCTTAAAGCGGAGCGCCTGACTGTACGGTATACTGGGTTTTCCAATGTTTTACATGTGAACTTTTAAAGTGAAGATAACGGTGCCTGTCTGTAGGTTTTCTGTAAAGCCCAGTGGTTAGTTTGTTTGTCAGAGATGCAACTGTGACGTCCAGAAAGTTAACGGTAGAAGAGAGTATTCATGCGAAAACGAAATAGATTGGTGAACAGTGTTGAAATCAGCTATAAAGATAAAAGTTCATTTTCACCATGGGGCCAGATCAAAAAAATGTCATCTATAAATCGCTTATAATAAAGAGGTTTAACGCGCGACTTTCTTAACAAGTCATTTTCCAGAACAGACATGAAAAGGCTAGCGTAATTAGGTCCAATGCGAGTGCCATTGATGTTCCACTTACTTGAAGGTAGTGGGAGGCCATCAAATTCAAAATTATTAAGCTGTAAGATTAATTTCAATAAGGTAGCTAATGTATCACTTTCAATGGGCTTTTCATCAGACAGTTCTTCGTACGCTTGAATTACTGCCTTGATGCCATCGCTATGGGGTATATTGGTATACAGTGAAACCACATCTAATGTCACGAGCACGGAATTATCTGGTATCACGAGTTCATCGATGTCCAACAAAAAATGATTTGTGTCTTTGAGAATGGACGAGAATTTACATGGAAGGCTACTGATTATTACATCAACGTAGCGGGAAAGTTGCTCCGTGACAGTGCCAATGCCCGAAACAATGGGGTGTCCAGGACAGTTTTCTTTATGTATTTTGGGCAGCAAGTAGAACCTGCCAGGGACGGGAATGAGCGGGATGAGGGAGCGTACTGCCTTGTCGCCTAATTGATTATCTTTTACGAGATCGTTGACGGTATCTTGGACAACTGCTTTAAACTCTTCAGTGGGATCATAGTCTAAGTGCTTATAAAAATCGGATTGTTAAGCTGTCTATGGGCTTCGCTTATATAATCCGTTTTATTCATAATAACAACATTTTCATTCATTTCATTTTCATTTTATTATACTGCAGCCCCATTTGGGCTATAACAGGGGTGGAAAAACCAACATACATACAAAAAATAGGTACTCCCTATACAACTTCTATTATACAAAAACAATGGATGACAAGAAATAGGCATTTCATTTTATTATACTGGATCACCACATTGTCGGCTGACTTTATCACGATATCACTGCGTTTAGCCAGTGATGAAATAGCTTTCCTTTCCTCAAATGAAATGTTTGATTTAAACGGTTTTTGCTTTTCGTAGGCTTTAAGCACGTCGCGTTGGACTGCTTCAATATACATGTCTAGATATTTGTCACGTTGGGCCGGAGGGGTCCAACGGTTGTTGGTAAACACAACTGGCTGCATGTCGCTAGTGGACGGACGGTCATGGAAATATTCTCGTAGGCGCATGTTACGTGAAAAATTCTCTAAATCCTTAGCCAATTGAAAATCGTCATATCCACCAGTTGCAGGACAAAAAGTGAGGCCCCGTGACAAGACGCGGAGTTCGTCCCTGTTTAGACTTACATGCGAAAGGTTCACTACGTTGGTGGACGGCGGCGTGCTATTATCTAGCTCAGGAAGCGAGTTTTTCGGGACCGCCGTTATTACCTGTTTTGGAAACAACGAGCGGTCCACGCCATCACGGAGCAACTTTTTACATTTCTTGTCGTAAATTTCACTTAGCTTTTTCACTTTATACCTTTCTAATTCGGCAATTTCATGCATACTGAGGTTAGCACTCGCGTACAGTTGTCGTTCCGTGTTTAGAGAGTCTTTTACAGCATGCTGGTAATGGTTCTGAACAGTACGGGTAAGATCCAAAGAGGCTTTTTTTAAGGATTTCATGCCATTGAGCGATATTTTTAGCGGACATATGACTTGTGGCTGCTTTTACAGAAATACAAAGCCCCCTAGGTGCAACACGAGCCGCTAAATATGCACTGAGGGTTGAAGCATGCAGTTCGTTTCGAATGCGCGATTTATAGATGACATTTTTTTGATCTGGCCCCATGAACTTTGAACTTTTATCTCTTATAGCTGATTTCAACACTGTTCACCAATCTATTTCGTTTTCGCATGAATACTCTCGTTCTACCGTTAACTTTCTGGACGTCACAGTTTGCATATCTGACAACAAACTAACCACTGGGCTTTACAGAAAACCTACAGACAGGCACCGTTATCTTCACTTTAAAAGTTCACATGTAAAACATTGGAAAACCAGTATACCGTACAGTCAGGCGCTCCGCTTTAAGAGAATTTCCTCTGAGCCGTCAGACTTTTATGCAAACTGCGTACAACTCCGCGAATCTTTGATCCAGCAGCAATACCCACCCCGCATTGTTGAGGATGCCGTCAAAAGAGCCGATGCGCTGAATCGCAAGGATTTGTTTAGCGCTAAAAAGCAACCATCCGTTCAGGCACAAGTAATCTGGTTCTAACACACTCAGCATCGGTGCCAAACGTTTCCTCAATTCTCAAAAAACATTTCAACATACAAGCGCAGAGTGCTTATCTTAAAGTAATCTTTCCATTGCCACCTCGGGTAGTCCTCAGACGGTCTCGCAATCTGCATGACATCCTTACTTCATCTAAAACAAGGGTTCCCGATAATGTCGGTTGTCGACCTTGCAAAAAACCACGATGCAAGGTTTGCGCGCATATGACGACGTCACACATTGCTAATAGCACTGCTTCTGATTTCTTCTATAAAATAAAGGAAATTTTACGTGTGACACTTACAATTGCATCTATTTGCTCGAATGTTCCGTCTGCAAATTACAGTACATTGGACAAACCGAAACGCCCTTCAGATATCGGTTCAACAACCACAAGTGTCATGCTGCCACCATTCCTAACAATCCGCTATCAAAACACGTGCACATTCCGGGCCACTCATTTGATAATATTACAGCCACAATCCTTTAATCTGGTTTCCGTTCCCACCACGAAAGAGAGCTTCGAGAATCGTATTTAATCTATAAGTTTAAAGCCGTCACTTGTGGTATGAATGAAAGCGCTGGCAAACTTTCATTTTTACCCATTTAGCTTCCTAAATACTCTTGACTACCCCCGCTATTATTGCCGCTATGCTTTCACGCAGATAGATTAGTTCCCTGTTTGAGCTTTGTCGGATCATGACAAGATGTTACACCCGCGTTTATCTTTATCGATAACTTGCCCGCAGTTGTACCTATGACGTGCTATTGATGTTTGTACCGGTGACACACGCGTAATGTGGCTTCATCATTTTTTACTCATTGTTAATCAATTTTTACTCTCTTATTCGTTTTGTCTTGCGCAAGTGCACACGCGTGTATTCTCGTTTTTTCTTGTCCTATCATGCGCACTGTTTCCCCACGTGCTTTTAACAACCGCTTGTCAGCCATTAACAGCGCTATGATACGTTACTGCGCATTTTATATTGCGGTACCGTCGCATGTTCGCATCACTCCGACGAATGCCGGTCCCGGAGCCGAAACGTCAGTCCTTTACAGAACAATTTTTCCTACGTGCTTGATTTTTTTGAACTTTAACTTCCGGGTCCTTTGTTATCACTTCATTGTTTTCATTTACTATGGATCCCGGCAACAGCACGATGAAAAATATTAACTGGAGGTATCCGTCAACCCCAATTTATACGACGGTATTAGGCGACTCCCAAGTCAAATACCTCTTCCGCCACTTCGACCCTAACCGCACCGCTACTCCAGCTTTTGTGTGGCAGTCTGGAGCCCGCATAACTGACGCGCGTGTGCTTTAAGACTTCGTGCCATCGTCAACTACGATCCTCATCCTCAATGTGGGTACCAACGACTTGACCTCTTCTACCGGACGTGTAACCTTCGAAAACTACCGTGACCTGCTTCACATCATAGCCAAGGAACGACCAGGTATCACTCGTGTGTACGCCAGCCTGGTCCTGCCGAGAGCTACTAATCGTCATTATGGCCAGCGAAATGATGGACTTGTTCGTCACTGCAATCGCGAGGCCTGCACTTTCAATAGCCTACTGCAAAACTTCTGCCGGCGTTCCAGTTTCGTGTACTTCATCGACCATGGTTTTGAATGGTTGCCTTCCGCTCGCGTTCTCGCAGCTGATGGCATCCATCCTAGCTTCGAGGGCGTCGCGTTAATGGCTACGCATCTCCAGAGACTGTGTTTTGGAAGAACAAATGCCTTTTCTTCTTTTTGGAAAGACACGGCTCCTTGCCTGCCGATAGAGCCAACGCGCTCTCGGCAGTCAGCAAGCCAGCCGCTCAATGGCCCAAACTTTCCTAGCCTCAGTGAATTCCCTGCCCTAATTGCAACCGCACCACGACGTTCACCACCAGAGTCGCTTGCGCCAGTTACTCAACTGTCATCGAACCAACCGACCCACCACCTTAGCCTCCCTGCTCCCGTGCAAGGTACAACGGATTTGAACCCTTCCGTGCAACAGCTGGCTTCCGCTGCCGTGTCTTCAACCAGCCCGCCAACCAATCAACCAGGCCTTCTGCCCGATCAGCGTTCACTAGGAACCAGACTACGACCTAGACCGCCCCAACCAGCAACGCAAAGCGCTACGCGGACCAGTCCCCGAAAGACTCGGAGACCGAAAAACAAAGTGACGAACTGACTAGGTGAGCCTTGTGCCACAAAGGCGAATACCTCCCATGCATTCTTAAAGTTGAGAAAAACCGTGGAAAAGCGCATTCGAAACGAACTGCATGCTTCAACCCTCAGTGCATATGTAGCGGCTCGTGTTGCACCTAGGGGGCTTTGTATTTCTGTAAAAGCAGCCACAAGTCATATGTCCGCTAAAAATATCGCTCAATGGCATGAAATCCTTAAAAAAGCCTCTTTGGATCTTACCCGTACTGTTCAGAACCATTACCAGCATGCTGTAAAAGATTCTCTAAACACGGAACGACAACTGTACGCGAGTGCTAACCTCAGTATGCATGAAACTGCCGAATTAGAAAGGTATAAAGTGAAAAAGCTAAGTGAAATTTACGACAACAAATGTAAAAAGTTGCTCCGTGATGGCGTGGACCGCTCGTTGTTTCCAAAACAGATAATAACGGCGGTCCCGACAAACTCGCTTCCTGAGCTAGATAATAGCACGCCGCCGTCCACCAACGTAGTGAACCTTTCGCATGTAAGTCTAAACAGGGACGAACTCCGCGTCTTGTCACGGGGCCTCATATTTTGTCCTGCAACTGGTGGATATGACGATTTTCAATTGGCTAAGGATTTAGAGAATTTTTCACGTAACATGCGCCTACGAGAATATTTCCATGACCGTCCGTCCACTAGCGACATGCAGCCAGTTGTGTTTACCAACAACCGTTGGACCCCTCCGGCCCAACGTGATAAATATCTAGACATGTATATTGAAGCAGTCCAACGCGACGTGCTTAAAGCCTACGAAAAGCAAAAACCGTTTAAATCAAACATTCTATTTCAGGAAAGGAAAGCTATTTCATCACTGGCTAAACGCAGTGATATCGTGATAAAGCCAGCCGACAAAGGTGGTGCCGTTGTTATTATGAATAAAACGGATTATATAAGCGAAGCCCATAGACAGCTTAACAATCCGATTTTTTATAAGCACTTAGACTATGATCCCACTGAAGAGTTTAAAGCAGTTGTCCAAGATACCGTCAACGATCTCGTAAAAGATAATCAATTAGGCGACAAGGCAGTACGCTCCCTCATCCCGCTCAGTCCCGTCCCTGGCAGGTTCTACTTGCTGCCCAAAATACATAAAGAAAACTGTCCTGGACGCCCCATTGTTTCGGGCATTGGCACTGTCACGGAGCAAATTTCCCGCTACGTTGATGTAATAATCAGTAGCCTTCCATGTAAATTCTCGTCCTTTCTCAAAGACACAAATCATTTTTGTTGGACATCGATGAACTCGTGATACCAGATAATTCCGTGCTCGTGACATTAGATGTGGTTTCACTGTATACCAATATACCCCATAGCGATGCCATCAAGGCAGTAATTCAAGCGTACGAAGAACTGTCTGATGAAAAGCCCATTGAAAGTGATACATTAGCTACCTTATTGAAATTAATCTTACAGCTTAATAATTTTGAATTTGATGGCTCCCACTACCTTCAAGTAAGTGGAACATCAATGGGCACTCGCATTGGACCTAATTACGCTAGCCTTTTCATGTCTGTTCTGGAAAATGACTTTTTAAGAAATCGCGCGTTAAAACCTCTTTATTATAAGCGATTTATAGATGACATTTTTTTGATCTGGCCCCATGGTGAAAATGAACTTTTATCTTTTATAGCTGATTTCAACACTGTTCACCAATCTATTTCGTTTTCGCATGAATACTCTCGTTCTACCGTTAACTTTCTGGACGTCACAGTTTGCATCTCTGACAACAAACTAACCACTGGGCTTTACAGAAAACCTACAGACAGGCACCGTTATCTTCACTTTAAAAGTTCACATGTAAAACATTGGAAAACCAGTATACCGTACAGTCAGGCGCTCCGCTTTAAGAGAATTTGCTCTGAGCAGTCAGACTTTTATGCAAACTGCGTACAACTCCGCGAATCTTTGATCCAGCAGCAATACCCACCCCGCATTGTTGAGGATGCCGTCAAAAGAGCCGATGCGCTGAATCGCGAGGATTTGTTTAGCGCTAAAAAGCAACCATCCGTTCAGGCACAAAGTAATCTAGTTCTAACACACTCAGCATCGGTGCCAAACGTTTCCTCAATTCTCAAAAAACATTTCAACATACTAGCGCAGAGTGCTCATCTTAAAGTAATCTTTCCATTGCCACCTCGGGTAGTCTTCAGACGGTCTCGCAATCTGCATGACATCCTAACTTCATCTAAAACAAGGGTTCCCGATAATGTCGGTTGTCGACCTTGCAAAAAACCACGATGCAAGGTTTGCGCGCATATGACGACGTCACACATTGCTAAAAGCACTGCTTCTGATTTCTTCTATAAAATAAAGGAAATTTTACGTGTGACACTTACAATTGCATCTATTTGCTCGAATGTTCCGTCTGCAAATTACAGTACATTGGACAAACCGAAACGCCCTTCAGATATCGGTTCAACAACCACAAGTGTCATGCTGCCACCATTCCTAACCTTCCGCTATCAAAACACGTGCACATTCCGGGCCACTCATTTGATAATATTACAGCCACAATCCTTCAATCTGGTTTCCGTTCCCACCACGAAAGAGAGCTTCGAGAATCGTATTTAATCTATAAGTTTAAAGCCGTCACTTGTGGTATGAATGAAAGCGCTGGCAAACTTTCATTTTTACCCATTTAGCTTCCTAAATACTCTTGACTACCCCCGCTATTATTGCCGCTATGCTTTCACGCAGATAGATTAGTTCCCTGTTTGAGCTTTGTCGGATCATGACAAGATGTTACACCCGCGTTTATCTTTATCGATAACTTGCTCGCAGTTGTACCTATGACGTGCTATTGATGTTTGTACCGGTGACACACGCGTAATGTGGCTTCATCATTTTTTCTCATTGTTAATCAATTTTTACTCTCTTATTCGTTTTGTCTTGCGCAAGTGCACACGCGTGTATTCTCGTTTTTTCTTGTCCTATCATGCGCACTGTTTCCCCACGTGCTTTTAACAACCGCTTGTCAGCCATTAACAGCGCTATGATACGTTACTGCGCATTTTATATTGCGGTACCGTCGCATGTTCGCATCACTCCGACGAAGGCCGGTCCCGCGGCCGAAACGTCAGTCCTTTACAGAACAATTTTTCCTATGTGCTTGATTTTTTTGAACTTTTACTTCCGGGTCCTTTGCTAGCACTTCATTGTTTATATATATATATATATATATATATATATATATATATATATATATATATATATATATATATATATGAGAGAAAGGCAACACATTTTCACAGGTTGTTCTAATGTTTAGAGATGTCACAGCTTCTATATTCTGCCAGCTCAATATTTAGGTTATAGACTTCGCTGGTTCTCATTCCCAAAGTATAACTGGTGAAATTAAACTGCAGTTTGTTCAAGTGTTATTTGGGACAATTTCATTAGAAGTCTGTATTTTTAGTTTTCATACATTTCCTTGAGAAATTTGTTTCTCGTTAAAGTAACTTAAACATTAGATGTGAAGCAGCTTGGAATTAAAAGAGTGGTGGCAAATGCTGCTCTAAGTTTATTTATTATTGAATCTTACTTAATTTAGGATCATTATCTGTTAATATCAAACATTAAAGGAGGAGAAATGTTTAGTGTGTCTTCACTGTTTGCAGAACACTTGAAACACTTGTTCAAAGAATACTTCCTGTTTATGGCACATTATGCAGTACAAACATTTAATGGAAATACCATTATTCAGCTTGCTAATTAACAAGCTTTCATCGCCCATTGAGCTACTTTCTCCACTTCTGATTGGATGTGCTCTGGCTGCAGCTGCGTGTCGCTGAGTCCTCCATTGTATGCCCAAAGTTGTACGACGGGTAGATGGTCGCGGGAATAGTCATTGTTAAAATTAAGAGAAGAGAGCACAGACTCGCCTACTGCATCACCGTTACAGAATTTGTTTTAAAGCACTGCCAAATTCGCTTGCTGTTACGTGAGCTTATATTCCTTGAAAGGTAATCAGGTTAATTGGGCACACTGAGGGCTATGTGCACGTGAGAACCAAGGATGCACATTCAGCGCACTGTATCATGGGATGATAAAAATTTTAAAAGAATGCTATGTTCATAGAAAATTCTCTGAACACTGATTAAAAGAGAAAGCAGAGTCTTATGGCTCTGAACGGACTTTGCGAAGTCTGTATCAGGCGTGCAGGTATACATTTTGGCACATGTAGCGTTCATCTCTCCATAGACGTCTGTATATTGACTGCAAATTTGTTTTGGTCTATGTGTCACATCCACAAGAGCTTTCAACTTACAGGCATGATTATAACTGCAGTTTTGCATGTCTAAATGCAACACATTAAAGGCAGGCATAGCAATAAGAGAAAACCAGGGATAAACAGAAGGAAGGAACGCGATTCAGTTAGTAATACATGCACCCCGAGTTGTACGAACAGCACTTGCACTACAGTGCACACAAGTGTTTACTTGTGCTGGCTAGTACACCAGTCGATGCAGGAGCCTTATGCAGCTTGGGCAATGAACAGTCAATTTAATGTACTGCTGTGTCGCAAGTTCTGCAGGGGCTTTCCACATATAAAACCCCTGCGTGTACGCATGAGAACGTGTATGGATGATGCATGATGCAATGATATGTGTCTTTTTGAAGGTGTTGATTTAAGAACGTCGATTTCTTGCTACTAATGATTACATACTAGGCTCGTAACCTGAATCTGTGTGTCACAGTTTTGTATGTGTAACCTAAATGCTTTCATAATGCAGTATTTATATAACCGTAAGAAAGAGGCCTTTAGGCGGTCTTTATAAAATAATCTTCATACAGTAATCTTTATACAGAAGTAAGAAGGAGCCCTTTAGACGGTCTACATAAAATGGTCTTTATAGTACAGTAAGGAGGAGGCCTTCAGACGGTCTACATAAAATAGTCTTTATACCATAGGTCAGCAAACTCACTCATGAGTCGACTTACTCAGGCTCAGATTGAGCCGTGAGTCTGAGTCTGAGTGAGTCCGGGTGAATAAAAGTTTGGTGAGATTGAGTCCGAGTGAAGAAAATTTTAGTGAGTCTGAGTCCGAGTGAATCCAGTTGAGGAAAATATTGGCAAGTCTGATTCCGAGTGAGGCCTAAGCGCAAAATATATTTCTTGAGTGAGTCGGAGTCAGTTCAACCTTTTGTTGCCGACTTATCAATCAATCAATCAATTTTATTTTCCCATCTTACAAATACAGATGGAGGGGTTGTAGGTAAAAGCTGCTTAAAGGCAGCTTGACGAGCCTACAAACCTAAAGTACAGCAGGGAGGCAGTTGTAGAAATTATACAATTCAAAACGTAAGGATTACATAATTATACAAGGATCACCGGATAATACGCGAATCAGCACTATGTACATATAAAAAACTTAAATCGAAACTGAAACCATGTTATCTAAATACTTAGCGTGAAGTTCTTTGCGAGTACAGGTAAACAAATCGAAATCAGTAAGAGCATAACTATTCAGCAGAGACGGAAGAGTATAATGAAGGCGTTCTTTTCCAAGGTTAAGTCGAGGTGTCGGCACGAACCATTCTTCAGCATGTCTTGTTAGGTAGCCCACTGATTTCTTCCTTAGTTCCGCTATTTTCCCTAGGTTACTTATATTCTTTCTTATTTCCGATTTAAAGAGGACACTAAGGCGATATTTATAAAGGTTGTGTACTTTAATCACTCCAGACTGACTGAATAAAGCTGCAGTTGGACATTGGTATGGTGAGTTATACATGTGTCTGAGATATCTTTTCTGGATTAAGTGAAGGCGTTCGAGGTTAGTGAACGTTGTAGTACCCCAAACTAACTGGCAATAATTTAAATGCGAGTTGAAAATTGAGTTGTATATCAGCATCTTAGTTTGTGTGGGAAGGATATACTTTAAACGTCCTATAGCACCAGTAATTTGAGCTGTGTTGAGTGATACGTGGGCAACATGATAATCCCATGCCATACTGGAGGAAAATATGACTCCTAGGCATTTGAACTGCTCCACTATTTCGACAGGCTGAGAATTCAGGATAATATCTTCATGTGACGGGATCAGTTTATTTTTCGGCCTAAAAATGACAGCCTTAGTCTTACCCTCGTTGATCTTCATTAAGTTAGCTGCGGACCAAACTTCAAGAGCTTTCGTTGCGGCGTTACATTGATCAATAAGGTCATGAATGCTATTTCCGGCAAAAAATAGACTTGTATCATCCGCATAGATGACGAACTTTGCGTTTGAGTTAATGTTTACAACATCATTTACATAAATGTTGAAGAGTAAAGGCCCTAGTATACTTCCTTGAGGGACACCGCATAAGAGTCGTTTTGCTTCAGACTGTATGCCATTATTATTACTACTTGTTGCCTAAATGATAGATAGGAGTTCAGTAATGATAGCGCATTCCCTCGGAAACCATAATACTGCAATTTACTTAGCAAGATGTTATGGTCCACGAGGTCAAAGGCCTTCGAAAAATCCACAAATAGACCAACGACAATAAGTTTGCTTTCTAGTTGTGTTATTATATATTCTTTTTGTTCGAGCAATGCAGACTCAGTTGATTTGTTTTTACAGAATCCAAATTGAGATGGTGTAAGCAAGTTATATTTATTAATAAACTTTGACAGACGCAAATGAAGCATTTTTTCAAAGACCTTTGAAAACACCGGCAGAATTGAAATTGGTCTGTAGTTACCAAGAACATTTCGATCACCTTTTTTGTAAAGGACAACAACTATCGCTAACTGCATTTTTTGGAGAAAAACTGCACTCGCCAGGCATATATTAAAGATATGAGCAAGTATGGGGGCGATTATTTCAACTACATGCTTCACCGGGCGTATTTGAATGTCATCAATGTCACAGCTACTGCTGTTATTGAGATTTTTGATCACCGTTACTACTTCCCCTTCCGTAACCGGACAGAGAAAAATAGATTCACTATTTTCACCGCTTATATACTTCCAGGCATCACTTTGAGCAGATTTAGCAGTCATGTTTGTTAAAAACGTATTGAACAAGTTAGCCAATTCCGCGCCAGAAACTTCCTTTCCATCAATAGTTAATTTAGTTAATGCAGTGTGTCCACTATTCCGCTGCAACAGCGTGTTTAGCCTTGCCCATAGCACACTAGGCCGCGCAATATTGACATCTAGAAGCCTTAAGTGGTACAGATTTCGAGCAGATCGTAGTTTTTTGGTCAACTTGTTTCTATATTTCTTGAAGACAGCAAGGTCTTCAGCCTGTCGAGTGCCCAAAAATTTCCTGTATAACTTTTGTTTGACTTGTATTTCTCCGCGAAGCTAGGGCGTTATCCAGGGTTTGCGGATTCTGCGACTTTTTGTGTGCGTCACAAGGGGAAAACAGGCATGGTATATCCGTTTAAAGGTATCAATAAACATATTATAGGCTAAATTTGCATCATCTAGTTCAGCTATCTGGCCCCAGTTAATTTTCATGAGTTCGTTGCCAAAGAGTGTCAGTGATGTCTCTGTAATTGCTTGGCGTGTGATTGTTCGCTATTTTGCCGGGCTTCTCTATGCAAACAAACACGGGAAGGTGATCACTTATAGAACACGATAAAACGCCCGAAACAACATTGAACTGCATAGAATTAGTGATAACCAAATCAAGTACAGAATGACTTTCGCTTGTGACTCTTGTTGGCATATTATTGAGATTAATAAAACCATTAGACATAATGGTCGTATTAAAATCTCTAGCAGAGGGACTGGGGATGGTCATGTCAATGTTGAAATCCCCACAAGCTATTAAAGTTTTCTCATTGTGACTCTGAACCACAGAAGTGAGAAACAGGTCATAAAACTCAAGAAATAATGAAACATTTCCGTCTGGGGGTCGGTAGCACACACAACACACAGTGCTTTGGGTACAAACCATGAGAATTTCGTAATCTGGGGTTATTATCGTGTACGATTCAAGTATTTCACCTTCTATTTCATTTCTAAGTAACAAAGCAACACCACCGCCACGAATATGTTGTCTCTTTACGTAATATGTGGTATAGTCTTTCAGTCTAAATACATCATAGTCACATACTAGTTAAAGGGATCCGGACACCGACCAAATGATTTAAAAACGAATGTATTGACGTTTCATGTCACATGTGCTCCAAGTCTCGGTTAGCAAAATCGCAGTAAAATGAAATGAGAAGCCGGCGAAAAATTCTTCTAGACATAGTACTTTCTTTTTCACTGATCTAGCATTTAAGTGGATACATTTCTAAGAAGCTGCCCAGAGCTTGGACACTGCACGGCTCACATCACTAGACAAATAATAGCATGTTTCATCCATCACACTTTCTTAGAACGCAGAAGCATGCACTATGCATCAGTTATAACTTATCAAGGTCATCTTTGTTCCTAATAACCGTTGCAGTTCCACCGCTGGCCTTTCGAGCAAGAACTTTGCCATTTGCATACCAAACGAAAGCATAGCCTTTTTCTTTTGCTTTATCTTTCGTGGCTCGGAAAAGCTCTCTGTGATAGTGAGTTAAATTTTCTTGAATGAAGACTTTCGGTTCAGTGTTCTCGAGCGCGTTCTTTTTCTGCAGCCAATTGTCCCTCGTCTGTTGCTTGGCAAACCGGATAATAATTCCCGGAACTTTATCTTGCTTTGCTGGCAGACGGTGAGCTGATGCGACGTCAGAATCAGTCAGCCGAGGGACTCGAAGTGTGTCAGCAATCTGATCTAGTGATGATAATAGGTTCTCGCCCGGAACAACTGGGACACCATGTACTTCCAGATTAAGCCGCCGGCTGCGAAATTCTAGGTCATTTACCTGTCGCTGGAGCTCACTTTGTACTGTGGTGTTAACCATATTCTTTTCTTCTAGCTCAGTCACCCGCGTTCTGAGAGCCTTTATTTCAGTGTCCTGTCGTATTATCCTTTGTTCAAACTCGTCAAACTTTCCCGACATAAACTGGAGAGATTTTTCCATATCACTGACTTTTGCAACTAAAGCAGGCAGGCTTTCGAGCTTTTGGTTGATAGCCACGAGAACGTCCGTATCAGCTTCGCTGTGAGCACCGCGTGCTCCAGCGTTTCTGCAGGTTTGGTCCAGTTCGTTTTGGCACTTTCTGATTTTGTTTTAAATGATGTCTCCGCTATCCCAGCGCACTTTCCAAAGTGGTATTCGCAAGAGCACTCTGAGCACTGCACCGACCCTTCTTCCTTACGAACGGGTAATTGACATGAAATGCAGGTATGGGCCATAAGTACCACTGGGAAAAGAGCTCAAACATGGCAGCCTTTGGAAAATGTCAAAGAACAATCAATACTATGAGACAGAACTATGGCAGCAGCAGCAGCATTGTAGGTTTATTCTTACTACAATAAAAAGAAGTGCTTTGAACACCAACCTGTAAAAGCAGGATTCCACAATTAGCAGGTGTTTCTACAAGCTGCCGCCGCTGCCAAGTTATGGTATGGTCCTATCTACTCATCTTCAGCATTACAATCGGCCTTATATCGGCTTACACTTGCACTCAAGTCTACTCACACATATCTCAGCACACTAGCATGAATGCGTATTTATTGATCAGAGGCGTGAGTTAGGGGAAGGGGTGCCATGACCTCCCCCCGCAAGCTCTTTCATGGGAAGTTCCTGATAAAAATATCTCGTGTGAGTCGTGTATTTCATAACAATGTCCTTACTGGATCGATATATGATAAGGATGATATACTATAACTCGTATTTGAAGGTACAAGATCAAAGGGCGTATCGTAGAGCACTGATTCTGTGAGATATTGGCGTTAAAGAGGATTGACACCATGATCGAAAAAGCTAATTTTTCGTCAACGGACTCATGAGTCGACTCCCTCAGGCTCACTCAGACTCAGGTGAAGCCGTGAGTCTGAGTGAGTCCGGGTGAGTAATATGTCGGTGAGTTTGAGTCTGAGTGAGTCCGGTTGAGAAAAAGTTTAGTGAGTCTGAGTCCAAGTGAGTCCGGCTGAGGAAAGTTTTGGTGAGTCTGAATCCGAGTGAGCCCTCAGAGCAAAACATATTTTTTGAGTGAGTCTGAGTGAGCTCCAATTTTTTTGCCGACCTATGCTTTATACAGAAGTAAGAAGGAGGTCTTTAGACGGTCTA
Organism: Rhipicephalus sanguineus; assembly: GCF_013339695.2. Classification (NCBI taxonomy): domain Eukaryota; kingdom Metazoa; phylum Arthropoda; class Arachnida; order Ixodida; family Ixodidae; genus Rhipicephalus; species Rhipicephalus sanguineus. The sequence continues at coordinate 206,394,755 of NC_051180.1, forward strand.
CATAAAAAGTCTTTATACTATAAAGAGGTTTATTAGCGGCGCCGATACTCGACGATACAGCGACAGTCAAGGTGGGGCCGACTTTCAGCGCGAGCTGCGTTCTCTTCGAAAAGAGCCGAAGAGGGCGACCCACTAGAAGGTGCTTGAAAGGAAGACCCATTACCAAGTTCGAACGCTTCGCTACAATTACCCCGGGTACGAAAACGGAGCCGCCTGGCGACCTAGCAACTTGTCACTATCAGGGGGTCATGGTAGGGCTTCAGGCGCTCCACGTTGACAATAGTCGCGCCCTCGACGGCACATGTCCGAAGATGGTTCTATGGGTTCGATCAGGTAGTTGACCGGGGATGTGCGTTCGACGACATGGTAGGGGCCTTCCTATTTGGGCAGTAGTTGGGAAGAGAGGCCAGTTGCAGTGGTAGGGACAGAGAGCCAAACGAGCGCTCCAGGAAGGAACATGGGCGCAGAAGTGGTGGTGTCGCCGCGAATGGTCTTCTGCCGCTCTTAGTTATGCGTAGTAAAGGCCTTCGAGAGCTCACGACACTCTTCAGCAAGTCTGGCTGTGGCAGAAATAGGCGCACATTCAGAGCTAGTAGGGAAGAATTGTGTCGATTGTGTGCGACGGGTGCCTGCCGTACAATAAGAAAAAGGGTGAGAAACCGGTAGTGCTCTGAGGGGAGGTATTGTAGGCCTACGTGATGAAGGGCAGAATGACATCCCAATTGATGTGGTCGGCGGCGACGTATATTGAGAGCATGTCGTCGAGCGTGCGGTTAAAGCGTTCGGTGAGGCCATTCGTCTGCGGGTGGTAAGCAGTAGTTTTGCGGTGAACAACGTTGCACTCTTTGAGAATGGCTTCGACGACCTCCGACAAGAAGACGCGGCCTCGATCACTGAGCAGCTCCTGGGGTGGACCGTGACGCAGCATGAATCGGTGGAGCAAGAAGGAGGCCACATCGTACGCTGTAGCCGCAGGGAGGGCGGCAGTTTCAGCGTATCGCGTGAGGTAGTCTACAGCGACGATGGCCCAGCGATTACCAGCGGACGTCAGAGGAAGTGGCCCGTACAAATCGACGCAAACGCGCCCAAACGGTCGCTCAGGGCAAGGTAGAGGTTGCAGACCTGCTGGCGACAGGTGCGTTGAAGTTTTTGCGGCGCTGAAAATCGATGCAGGAGCGAACGAACTTCTGCACGTAGCGGTACATTCCTCGCCAAAAGTACCGTTGGCGAATGCGGTGGCAGGTTTTCGATACCCCAGAGTGTGCACACTGCGGATCAGAGTGGAACGACTCGCATATGTGAGAACGCAGACTGCGGGGTTTTACTACCCAGGCAGCACACAACGTCGGGCCTATATTGGATTTACGGCGGCTGTGCGCGGCCCAACCTCGGGCCAGCATTGACAGCCTGGCGCCGATATCGGCGGAGCCGTTGACATTCGCCGGCAAAATTAGGCCGATTTTGCCGCCTTTCAGCCTATGTTGGGCTTTCATCGGCAACATTGGGCCGAGTTTACAGGCGTTGTGCCGTCTTTCCGCCGATATCGGCTTAGCCGATTTCTTTCACCGGCAACATTGGGCCGAGTTTGCCGCCGTTTTGCCTTACTTGCATGCCGTCATTCTGCCGTGCTTCAGCTGACATCGGCTCCGCCGATGTCAGCTGGGACGCCATATCTTCGATGGGACGCCATATCTTCCGCACATAGCCTGAAGTTAACACGGCAGTGTAAGAAACGGCGCATATATGACGCCGTTCAAACTAGTTCACGGAAGCCCCTCAACGACGCTGGACGCCATGTTGCCGGCTGTCAGTGACGAGAATAACCTCGACGTTGCGCTCTACCTTCAGCCCGCCGAAGACGTCCGGCAGCTCGCCCGCCTAGGATACAATCGTAATGCAATAGAGCATTAGGCGCTTGAATATTTGTAGCTTAAGCTGCAGAATGCCGCTACATTGATTGCTGTACTAGCACAAATAACAAAGTTCAAATATTGTACCTTGCTAAAGCCGCACGTACGACTCGGTGCGCGAAGTATCGCCGACTGAATAGCTTGCATTCTCTTAGTTTCTGCTATGGCAATGACTAACAACTATCACTAGCACAGCCATTTTTATACCAAAAAGGTGGTATTTAGAAGAATAACTGACTCAAATTAGATGGCCACTTCGCTGACCAGTTGTTCAACGCTGTCAAAAATGTTGAAACGTTATTACACATACCATTAACTTCATGGGCCAAATTCGAGGTACGTCTGTTTTGTAAATGTTTTTGCCACTGGTCGGCCGACTTCACTAATGTATCCAGCATCAAAATTCACCCAAACATTTCCGCACGAATGTTTTTAGCGGAAGGAGTTTTATGTGAATACTAATTCTGTGCATAAATCGAGCCTGTCATCATATTTACAGCGCTATATCCTTTCAGCCGCTGAATGTGTGGCGCGAGCGCTCATATACTACACGGACAGTTTCCGATCTCTGTGTTTACACATATTTACTCACGCGCGTGTTTGGGTCAAGCGTAACAAGCGCATTTCCTTCAGCGATGTCACATAATCTTACTTTAAGAAAATAGTAAAAAGCTCAGCAAGGCGTGTTGCTGAGCTAGTTGGTTCACAACTTGACAAAAAATAGGTATGGTGCAAAAAAGACCGGGCGAAGTGAAGACACGTTTTGTCGTTTGAATGTTTACAAATCAACTAGCCCGCTGACCATCTTTAACGAGACAAACACGTGTTTGCCACGTGTTTGTCAGTTTGTATTTGCACTTCGTTGCCGTCCATTTTGTGACATACATATCTTTTTCAAGTAAAATCTCGCTCAACAATTGCTTCCCCCGTGCTTTCAGAAACAGTCGCATAAAATTATTATTATGGCACGTGAAATACGATGAAAAATGGGGCTCCAACGTGGTGTACGCAAAGTTTTCATGTAGCGACATGTGGCAACAAGTGATGCATTGAAAATTCGACAAACGCCTTACTCAAACGGCATGCCCATTGACATGCTGGGGGATCGCACACCATTGTGGTAGGCTGAGCCGTGCTTTCAAGAAGGGAGAATTCGAATTTTTTTTCGTCTTCTTCAACCTCTACCCCCCTCCCTCCCTTCCTCTCGTTCAACGTCATTGTCGCGAAATTCGCTTGACCAGGCAGGGTAGGGTAGCCGTCCCGATGGAGGGACAATCGTAGCTGCGGGAGCAGGTTTTTTCACTTCGACCAGCAGAATTCTTCAAGAAGTGCGGTGTGTGGACATGTGTGGTGGAAAGTCAAAATTGTGAACGAGACGGATACGCCGCAGGATTCGGGCATTGTTTTCGGCCGAGATCACCGCAGCGAGAAACCAGTTTCCCCCTGCTTCCATGTTGAACACGCTCACCTCATATAGCGCCACGTGTTCACTACTGCTACGTGTCATCAGATTTTTGTTCTCTTCTTATCGCGTATTTTCTATTGACCATCGTGTTTTGTGTATTCTGATATGGTGCGCTTGCTTTTTTTATTCGCTCGTGTCTATAGGGATCCAACGGTCACACGTGAGTGGTTTTTATGCACGATTCCTTTCTGTTACAATCTTATCTTTAGATTAGGAATGGGTGCGTGCCTATCTTGTTTAGATGTAGAGTTCATGGGATCTCGTGGTACCGCTCGCAATGCTTTTCGCGTCGCGTGCAGCACTTTATCCATCTCTTTGGCCCTTAAGTTATTACTGAAAAAGTTGCAATTTCCGCTTAAAGGATAACTCTAATTTAATTGCCAGTCATGTGTTGCGAATGCCTACCGTTCCTTGGTGAATTTAATAAACGTCGGGGGGGGGGGGTGCTCCTCTGCTCGTAATTAGCTCACGCGTACACACAACCTTCTAGTCTAGTTGCCACTCCTAATCTCGCTTTTTCGGCAAGCCGCCTAACATTATCTTTCTTTTCTTCGGGTCCATCTTTAATCCTACTTTAATGCTGCCTTCATATACATATCCAGAACTTTTATCGTGATTCGGCACCGTCGTAACTGAAAAGCGCGATATCGTCCGCAAAACGCAAGTAGCTAAGATATTCTTCGCTAATCCTTATTCCTATTTTTGCCCGTTCTAGTTCTTTCAATATTTATATTGAATGTGCCGCGCATAACGTTGAAGAGATTGTAACTCTTCGCATAGGCGTGCGCACAGTGGGGCAGGGGGGCGGCCGGCCCCCGTAGTCATCTAAGAAGAGGTGGGCGCAAGGTCTGCCAAACACATTGACTTAATAGAGAGGGGGGGGGGGGGCGCCGCGATGAACCTCCCCCCCCCCCCGGTCTGAAGAAGAATCCTGCTCACACCTATGATTTTGTGCCTGACCCCATTCTCGATTAGGATTGTCCTGCTTTTTTGAGGAATACGGTGGCTGTGGGGTTGTTTTAGATGTTGGCTACGGTATCTATAGCTGTTTAGATATTCCTTTATGGCATAAATATTCCGGAACTGCTGGCGTGTGTTTATATCTGTGAATAAATTTGTGTTTATCACCTTGCAAATGTGTTGCTCCTTAATTTCTCAGACGCATGCGTAGTTGGTGCAGCAGGCCTTTCATCAATTTAGTTGTGTTGGAGACAATATTGACTTTCGTTCTCGGCCTTTTTTTTTTCCAAATACTGTTGGCCGTCATGGCCGTAACAGGGTGGGTACAGTGATTTTAATGATAACACATAATATAGTAAGTAGAACATAGTATAATGAAAACAAAACTGTAGAAAAGAATACATGTTTTTCAAAAACAAATAAGAAACTGTAGGAAGAAAAAAAAACATATCGACAGACATTTTGACGATGTTACAGCATGCAATATGAAAAAGAGAAAACTACAGAATTTCGAACGTCATGGGAACTCATGACAATGTACGTACAGCACTAGCAATAGTCATTTTTGTAATAGACTTTTAATTCGCTCTTCAAAACTTTCAATGCTCGTTGAAGTCAATACAGACACTGGCAACTCGTTCCACTCTTTTATCGTTCGAGGAAAAAAAGAATACGCGTACACATCAAGACAGCATTTTGGAACCAAGAACAAAAATTGACTGCTTGATCTGACGTTGCTGGTTTGCCTGGAAACAAGATAAGGCTTAGTTTCAATATTAAAGTGTCCTTTTGATAACATAAAAAGAAATTTAGGTCTAGCAAGTTTCCGGCGTTGAGCCAGCGTAGGCCATTCAAGCAATCGAAGCATTTCAGAAACAGAGTCATTTCGAGAATACCGGGATAAAATTAGCCTAGCGGCTTTTCTCTGTATTTTTTCAATGCGATTTGTCAACCCCGATTGGAACGGATCCCATACTGCACTGGCGTACTCTAGCGTTGGTCTTACGTAGGTCAAATATGCAAGCAGCTTAACGGTTCGACAGAATTGTGAGTCTTAATCACACACTAAGACATCAGTGGAGCAGTCGTTCTAATTAGGAAGCATTTTTCGAATATGGCGCCAATGGTAGTCGAATGCCGTTGGGCCGCGAATAATCTATTTTAGCGCTGCTGACTTACAGTACAGTAACCACAGTAATACCGAACTGCCGTGGTCGGCACGTAGCCATTCTACTTTATAACAGGTGTATCAGCCTGCCTGATCAAATTACTTTACGCATCGAGCAACTACCGCCGGAGTCCCCATATAAACTAGCTACGTGCAGACCACGACGGTACAGTACTATCGTTCTTAACGCACGGTAAGCCACCACTGCTAAACCATAATAACGGGTGTAAACGGTCACGCCGGCGGCTACCCGACGTCGGCGGGGCCGACACCACGCCAGCATCGGCTAGCATACATAGGCCCAATGACGGCTTGAAATCATGGGATGAATAACGGCAGGCCCGTCTGGACCGACGCTGGCTAGCCCACGTCGGCCCGAAGCCGGCAAGCCCGCATCGGCCCAACGGCGGCTAGCCAACGTCGGGCCGATGCGGGTGAAAGTAGCGCGAGCGTGATTTGCCGACGTGGGGCCAATATTGCTGCCGTCATTTGCCAACGTTGGGCCAAGATCGGTCCAATGGCGGCGTGCTGCCTGGGTAGTAGCCACTGGTGACCGTCGCCGTCGTAATTGCGTCCGCGGAGGAGGTCGTCGCGAACGGCGAATGGTGGGCTTGACGACGCAATGCGCGAGAGGATGGTGTGGCCGAAGGATCAGTCAGCAAGTCTATCATTGAGACAATCCATTGATCCTTGCGCTGCTCGGTAGCGATGGTGTGAATGTCGAGGGAAGAAACAGCAAAGTGAGACACGGAGCTGTGGGCATTGTCGTCAGGCAAGGGAGAGCGGGACAGGGCGTCGGCGTCAGCATGCTGGGGTCCGCTGCGGTACAGCACGTGGATGTCATAGTCTTGCAGGCGAAGTGCCCACCGGGCGAGACGGCCTGAGGGATCCTTCAAGGACGACAACGAGCACAGTGCATGATGGTCGGTGACGACATCAAATGGGCGACCATACAAATAAGGTCGGAACTTCGCAAGGGCCCAGATGATTGCCAGGCATTCTTTCTCCGTAACGGTATAGTTGGTCTCAGCTTTAGTAAGCGTACGGCTTGCATATGCCACGACGTATTCCGGGAAGCCAGGTTTGCGCTGCGCAAGGACAGCGCCGAGGCCAACACCGCTGGTGTCCGTGTGTACCTCTGTAGGGGCCGTAGGGTCGTAGTGGCGTAGTATCGGAGGAGACGTCAACAAACTGCGGAGCTTTGCAAAAGCGTCATCGCACTCTGACGACAACGAATGGAGGGGCCCGGTGCTGCCAAGGAGCTTCGTCAGCGGCGATATGATAGTCGCTAAGTTGGCGGATGAAGCGCCTAAAGTAGGAGCATAGTCCTACGAAACTGCGCAGTTCTTTGACCGACGTAGGTTTGGGGAACTCTGACGCGGCCCAAAGCTTGGCTGGATCGGGGAGAATTCGGTCCTTGGACACGACGTAGCCCAGTATTGTCAGCTGCCGTACTGCAAATCGGCACTTCTTTAGATTCAGTTGTAGCCCGGCGTCGCGCAAACGCGTCAACGCATGCCGTAGGCGTTGAAGATGCGTGAAGTCCGGGGCAAAAACGACCACGTCGTCGACGTAACACAGGCACGTGTGCCATTTCAAGTTGCGCAGGGCGGTATCCATCATGCGCTCAAAGGTCGCGGGCGCATTACACAGCCCAAACGGCATGACGTTGAATTCGTACAAGCCATCCGGCGTGACAAAGGCTGTCTTCGGTCGAGTGTCGTCAGCCATGGGGACTTACCAGTACCCTGAGCGCAAAGCGAGCGATGAAAAGAATTCTGCTTCTTGCAGGCTGTCAATGGCGTCGTCTATTCGAGGCAGGGGATAAACGTCCTTACGGGTGATCTTATTCAGTCGTCGGTAGTCCACACAGAACCGCAAAGAGCCGTCCTTCTTCGTAACAAGAACGACAGGAGACGGCCACGGACTGTTTGTGGGTTGAATAACGTCGCAGCGAAGCATGTCGTCGACTTGCTCGTTAATTACACGACGCTCTGCTGGAGATACGGAATATGGACGTTGCCGCAGTGGTGGTTGGGCGCCAGCGTCGATGCAATGGGTGATAGCAGACGTGCGGCCGAGAGAAGTTTGCGCGACATCGAACGAAGAACGAAATTCTTCCAACAGGCGTAGTAGAAGCTGGGAACGCTCGACCGACGTAAGGTTGTCAGCAATCGAGGAACGAAATACATCAGCGGATGACGAATAAGATGTGGAAACAGCACTGAGCGTACGAGAGCTGGTGCAGTGCGTGTCACCCGGTGCGTCCATAACTTGTGCGTCTTCGAGGGGTTCCGCTCTGCCGAGACATTGCCCTCGCACCAACGTAACAATGAACGGGGATGGGTTGGTCACAAAAATATCCGTGTCGCCCTGAGTGATTTCCACGGTCGCAAATGGCACCAGCAAGCCTTTCCTAGTGAAAACGCGGTCACATAAAGAAAGGAGTGCAACGGTGTCGCAGAGACCGGTTCAATAGATTGACACAGCCGTTGACGAATTTGCAGGAACTGTGATGTCGTCTTTGACAAATACCTTGGTCGCACCCGATGAACTGTCTGCCGGCGTCAAATCTGAGAATGGTGAGAGCTCTATTTCGGCTGGTGCGCAATGAATGACGGCGTCGTGGCGGGCGAGAAAATCCCATCCCAGGATGACGTCGTGAGAGCACGAAGAAATTATAATGAATTCGACGGCGTACAGAGCGTCCTGAATGATGACACGGGCTGTGCATACCGCCGTCGGGTGAATACTTTGGGCGCTGGCTGTACGGAGGGAGAGCCCGGAAAGTGGCGTCGTCACTTTTCGCAGCAGGCGGCTTAGTTTAGCGTCCATAACGGATACGGCGGCTCCAGTATCGACAAGGGCAGATTCGCGAACACCGTCCACAAAAGCGTCTATCACGTTCGATGGGCTTCGCTGAGGGCTTTCGCTGTTCGATAGCGTCGCAGCCTTTGCCTCGTGGACTGCGACGACTAGTTTTCCTGGTCGCGTGGGACCGGACGTGGACGCATCGGTGACAGCGAGCGGCGTCGTGGTGACGGCGAACGGCGGGTAGATGCAGCTGGGCGAGACGTCGGCGGCGGAGGCGTAGGTGGGTCGTAATATGGGCGGTTCGACTGGCTGGTGGCAGGCGACACGTCTCTAGGCGACTGTACGCGATTGAAATAGCGCGCCACGTGGCCGGCGTAACCGCATGCGAAGCATATGGAGCGATTGTTAGGTGTGCGCCATCGGTTCGCTGGGGCAGGGCCCGCGAATGGTGCAGGACGGGATTGACGGGGCGGGAACTGATAGGACTGCATGGTGGGCTGCAGTCGTGGTCTGTGCGTGACGTCGGCGTAGGTTACCGGTACATCCGCTTCGAAAGAGTGAGGTCGAGCGGAGGCTTCGGCGTAAATGTGTAGGGCAGCCGTAGCGATTGGTGGGGCGTTCTTGCGACAACTTGGGCGTAACTCAAAGGTGCGGGAGCCGGATGGTGCTGGTGGTACTCGGGCATGACCTCCGCGATTTCCTGCTCAGTTGCTCGACGGAGGGGAGGCAGAAGGGTGGTCGACGGCTGTTGAGCGTACCGAGGGCGAGCGAAGTCCAGCAGAGAGAAGTGGCGCGCGATTTCCTCACGCACGAAGGTCTTGATCTCTGCGAGCAACGCGGAGTGGTCGGGTATGGTCGACAAGCCAGCGGGCTCGGCGTCGCGTGATGGACAGCGACGGGTCATCGATCGCTGCCGGGGCAGCTCCTCATAGCTTTGGCAGAGCGTTATGACCTCTGCCACTGTGCTGGGGTTCTTGGCAAGCAGCATGATGAAGGCGTCGTCGTCGATGCCTTTCATGATGTGCCTGATCTTGTCAGAATCGGACATGGTGGCGTCGGCTTTCTTGCAGAAATCGAGGACGTCTTCGATGTAACTGGTGAATGATTCACCGGCCTGCTGAGCGCGTTCACGTAAGCGCTGTTCGGCTTTCAGCTTACGAACGGCAGGGCGGCTAACACGTTGATAATGGCGGTCTTGAAGTCGGACCACGTCGTAAAATCGGATGCGTGGTACCACAGGCCCGCCACACCCGCGACGTAGAAAACCAGGTTGGTCAATTTTCCTGCCTCGTCCCATTTATTGGGGACACTCACGCGCTCGTAAATCGCGAGCCAGTCCTCCACGTCGGTACCATCAGCGCCAGTGAAGACTGGAGGGTCGCGAATACGAGGGACACCGGGACATGAGGTCGGTGCCGGGGGGGGGGGGGTGTTTGCTGGGAGGCGTTTTGAGGCATGGTAGGCGGCAGGGTACGGGATCGAAGAGCCAGGGGCATCGAGTGAGGGCCGAAGTTGTTGTGAAGGCCCAGTACTCTCCACCAAATTATCAAGAGGTTTATTAGCGGCGGCGATACTCGACGATACAGCGACAGTCAAGGCGGGGCCGACTCTGAGCGCGAGCTGCATTCTCTTTGAAAAGAGCCGAAGAGGGCGACCTACTAGAAGGTGCTCGAGAGGACGACCCATTACCAAGTTCGAACGCTTCGCTACAGTACAAAAGTAAGAAGGAGGTCTTTAGACGGTCTATTGAAAAATATTACTAGATCGCAAATGTTACTAGATGGTCACCATAGTCAATAGATGGTTACTAGGCGGTCTACTCAATGTTACTAGCCATTTTTGTAAGGGTCATTCCAAACGCGCACGCCGGTTTGCGTCCATGGTTGGCAGTGGTTGGCAGAGCGATGAAAACACTACGGCAGTTCGAGGTGTACACCAAACATTACCAAACCGACTCGCAGTTTTCAAGCACGCGCGATACACGGTGCGATGGGCTCCGCTCGACGAGGACCACGCGAGCCGACCGGAAGTGGTGCCATAGACCACGTGGTTGCACCCAGACGCCAGAGAGAAAAAAATGAAGAAAAAAAATTCCGCCGGCGCTGACGTAACTCTTCGGCACCTCATCGCACCTCCGCGCTCCCTCCTTCCACGCCCCGCGCAGCTTTCCGCGCGCTCGCGGCGTTGAGCAGAGGGAGAAAGCTGCGGAACGCGATTTCTATAATTTGGTAACACCATTTATACTTGACGGATTAGAAAAATTTTTGCGGCATATGACTCGTGAAGAGTCATGCGCCAATAATGATACTATTCCAATATAACTCAGAAAGGTCTTACAGTGCCCCGCTAACGTTAAGTCGCGGCGTTGGATAACGCCTAGGTCGGCTTGTCCCGCTGCTTCTACGTCGCGCCGACAGGTCTTCTTCAGGTCGCGAAGTTTCGACGTCAGGGCTCCGTTCGGCTTGCGGCGTGTTCTCTAGATTTCATCGCGGCGTCGTGGTGGGCGGCGGACGATCTTCGGTATCTCCTCGTACAGCAACCGAACCTCCATCGGTTGCTGTCCATCGGGTGCTGTCCATGTGGCCGTTCACGTCATTCTGGACGTGGCGCGTTAATGGCAAACCCACGTAGTCCTATTCACGGTACTGGCAGCGGCGGTACGTGTGGCCGGCTTCTCCGAAGTTGTAGCAGAGTGGGCGGTTGCCGGGGGCACGCGAAATTTCAGCCTTTCTCGGTGTCTACACGGGTCGCGGTGTGGTCGCACGTGGTCGTTCGGTGTCTACACGTGGTCGCGGAGGGGGAGTGTAGCGTGTGGTTGCAGCAGCGTAGCTCATGGGTTGCGGTTGAGGCTGTAGCACTTCAGGCGTACCAAGCGACTGCTGGATTTCTTCGCGCCCTACTTCAGCATCTACGTCACCCCTGGCTTTGGGAAAGAGAGCCTCCGGAGCTCCTCTTGCACAATGGCTCGGATGGTTTCGCGCAAGTCGTCCTGCCGAGCGCACGAACAGCGGAGCCGTATTGGATGGATCTCCGATTGTAGTTGCATGTGTGTATTTCCAGCGTCTCCTCAATCGTCATTGCTTATGAGACAAATTTTTGGGCTTTCAAGGGTGGGTTCCGCATCAGCCCAGCGACGAGCTCTTGCTTTACTCCGCGCATGAGGAAGCGGACTTTCTTGTCCTCCGGCATGGTAGGGTCGGCGTTGCGAAACAGTCGGGTCATTTCCTAAGCGAAGATGGTCACGCTGTCGGTTGGGAGCTGAACCTGTGTCTCCAGCAAGGCTGCCGCGCTTTCCTTTCGGACGACGCCCGCGAAAGCCTGCAAGAAAACACTTCGAATGACGTCCCAGGTTCGAAGAGTGGACTCGCGATTCTCGAAACAAGTCCTTGCTGCGTCTTCTAGGTAAAAGTAGACGTGGCGCAGCTTATCCTTGGTGTCCCAGTTGTTGAATGTTGAGACCCTTTCGAACTTCTCGAACCAGGTTTTGGGGTCGTCACTTGGCCATCCATGGAAGGTCGGCGGCTCTCTGGGTGGCTGCATCACGATCGCTGCAGGGGACACCGGGGCTGTCATCGTGCCTGTTGTCTGCATCACCATGGCTTTTGGCTTGTCCGGTAGGAGTCCGTACTGGGGTGGGGGGGTAGTAGTCCTTTCAGTCTGCGGCTGGCTCGACTGTCCGTGATGGTGTCGGGGTCTACGCCAATTGGGCTGGGATCACGGCTTGACGGGGGCGTCCGGAACATGAACGAACAGCACTTCCACCACATGTCACGTGGTCGTGACCTCGACGAAGGCAGCAGTCGACGTGTGCAAGATGAAACCCTCTTTGGCCAAACTTGTGGCCGGGAAATCCAAAGTGAAACTACAGCGATACACATTGCACACTGATAGCGGCGAAGAGCGCATCGGCCGTCAAAAAACTGATCATAGCTGGGTCTCGCCATCTTTTATACATCACGCATCGAACTTTGCAGCCTTATCACTGGTTGTCGAGCAAGTTCTGAAATAATCTTGACTATTCGCGTCCTGCGCGCAATCTTAACAAAAAAAAAAAATGCGCCCACCTCCCCGAAGGGAATCGTGAGGAAATGCGAATGCATTTCTTGCGCCGAGAGAGGGTACCGTTGCCGTCAGACATTCGCCTTCAACGACTTCTGCCATCGCCTTGAGAGGCGCCCAGCCAGCGAATGGTCGAGAGTGAGGCGCGAGCGCACGGGAGAGTGGGGCGCCAGCGTTCTCGGCTCGGCGTTGGCGTTTCACAGCGGCGTGTCGAGCACACATTTCCGGATGTTCTTGAGAGGCGCCCAGCCAGCGAAAGGTCGAGAGTGAGGCGCGAGCGGACGGGAGAGTGGGGGAGTGGGACGCAGGGAGGAGAGAGAGCGAACGGCGAGAGAAGGAGCGGTGAAGCACTGCACCTTACCTCTCCTACACTCTCTCGCACCACATGCTCCGGTTGCTAGGGGCGAGGATAAGCGCGCGCGCCCGCAGCTGTTGCTATGGGAGAGGGCGCCGCGGACAACGCCGGACGCCTGACATAGCCCGACTAAGAAATGCATTCGCATTTAAAAGTTCGGCAGATCCTACGTACCGTGGAAGTCGATGTTATGCGAAGCATGCGGCGGGTAGGTGACTGTAGCGTAACTTTTTATTGCGATAGCAATTATATGGACAGTCTCGGCTGGATTTTGCCGTCGCCGCCGTCATGCACCGTATATGTATAAGTATGTATATATATATATGTATATATATATATATATGTAAAGATATATATATATAAAAGCACCAAAGAAAAATAATCCAGAAAAATGGTTCCGAAGCGCAGAATCGAACCAAGGACCTCTTGCTCCGCAGCGAGTGGCGCTAACCACTGCGCCACGAAAGCCAGATCCTCCACGTAGCTAACGGCAAGCGTTATATACACACCCTTTACCGCTGAACGGACTCCGAGACGGCAGGCGGTTATAAGCGTTTCTTCATTACCAGCGAGATGGCGCTAGGAGCGCGACGGGCGCATTTAAAAGTGGTCGGCTCACTCGCTCGCTTGTTCTTATATTTGCGCAGCGAGAACCTTGCCCTTCCGCTGTCTGTTCGCGCGGTTTTCTCGTGGTGAGGGGAAGAGGGATGTTTCGTTCTTTCACCGTGATGTCCGCGCTCATGTTACGGAGCATACGAAAGTCACTCGAGCTCAAGGGACGCCGCTAAACGAACAAACACAAGATGAGCGCGAACTATCAAGTGTCACAGCTCGACACTTGAAGCACGCTAGTTTCCTTCGCTGCTTCGGCCGCCTTTGCAACAGGAGCGCTGTTCAAACTGAGAGTATCCATTGGGGAGCCTCACTTCGTATAGCATTAGTTTCTTGCTATCGCATTCATTGCTTCGCCCTTGCGGCGAAACTGTGACTTTTTTTACTTAACGACACGTTATAAAATGACACTAATGATTTGTATAAATTTTAAACGCATATATATATATATATATATATATATATATATATATAGGAAAGAAGTGGTAATTTCAAGGGCTCGTTTTCTTTGTTATACACAATATTAATGAGCACTAACAGACAATAATGCCAGGGAAAGTATAGGGGATGTTTTTGGTAATAAATGTAAGGTAATTTGAAGACAGAAAAGTGGACGAAAAGATAGCTTGCCGCGGGCAGGGACCGAACCTGCGACCTTCGAATAACGCGTCCGATGCTCTACCAACTGAGCTACCGCGGCGGCCATCCCCCCGTCCACATTATAGGGTATATGTGTGCACTTAAACGTGGGAGCGTTAGTCAGCGCCGCCAGTAGCCATGACGGCGAGTGTGGAACACTCTTTTTTTGTGCCTGTTGGCGTCACGTAGCACGTGAACTTATTACGAGCTGGCAGCTGACCAATAATCCCTCGCATACTACCTGAAAGCATCAAGTCTGCCAGAACGAGACCCTCGCTATGAATGAAGGAAAGAAGTGTTAATTTCAAGGGCTCGTTTTCTTTGTTATACACAATATTAATGAGAACTAACAGACAATAATGCCAGGGAAAGTATAGGGGATGTTTTTGGTAATAAATGTAAGGTAATTGTGAAGAAAGAAAAGTGGACGAAAAGATAGCTTGCCGCGGGCAGGGACCGAACCTGCGACCTTCGAATAACGCGTCCGATGCTCTACCAACTGAACTACCGCGGCGGCCATCCCCCCGTCCACTTTATAGGGTATATGTGTGCATTTAAACGTGGGAGCGTTAGTCAGCGCCGCCAGTAGCCATGACGGCGAGTGTGGAACACTCTTTTTTTTCTGCCTGTTGGCGTCACGTAGCACGTGAACTTATTACGAGCTGGCAGCTGACCAATAATCCCTCGCATACTACCTGAAAGCATCAAGTCTGCCAGAACGAGACCCTCGCTATGAATGAAGGAAAGAAGTGTTAATTTCAAGGGCTCGTTTTCTTTGTTATACACAATATTAATGAGAACTAACAGACAATAATGCCAGGGAAACTATAGGGGATGTTTTTGGTAATAAATGTAAGGTAAATGTGAAGAAAGAAAAGTGGACGAAAAGATAGCTTGCCGCGGGCAGGGACCGAACCTGCGACCTTCGAATAACGCGTCCGATGCTCTACCAACTGAGCTACCGCGGCGGCCATCCCCCCGTCCACTTTATAGGGTATATGTGTGCATTTAAACGTGGGAGCGTTAGTCAGCGCCGCCAGTACCCATGACGGCGAGTGTGGAACACTCTTTTTTTGTGCCTGTTGGCGTCACGTAGCACGTGAACTTATTACGAGCTGGCAGCTGACCAATAATCCCTCGCATACTACCTGAAAGCATCAAGTCTGCCAGAACGAGACCCTCGCTATGAATGAAGGAAAGAAGTGTTAATTTCAAGGGCTCGTTTTCTTTGTTATACACAATATTAATGAGAACTAACAGACAATAATGCCAGGGAAAGTATAGGGGATGTTTTTGGTAATAAATGTAAGGTAATTGTGAAGAAAGAAAAGTGGACGAAAAGATAGCTTGCCGCGGGCAGGGACCGAACCTGCGACCTTCGAATAACGCGTCCGATGCTCTACCAACTGAGCTACCACGGCGGTCATCCCCCCGTCCACTTTATAGGGTATATGTGTGCATTTAAACGTGGGAGCGTTAGTCAGCGCCGCCAGTAGCCATGACGGCGAGTGTGGAACACTTTTTTTTGTGCCTGTTGGCGTCACGTAGCACGTGAACTTATTACGAGCTGGCAGCTGACCAATAATCCCTCGCATACTACCTGAAAGCATCAAGTCTGCCAGAACGAGACCCTCGCTATGAATGAAGGAAAGAAGTGTTAATTTCAAGGGCTCGTTTTCTTTGTTATACACAATATTAATGAGAACTAACAGACAATAATGCCAGGGAAAGTATAGGGGATGTTTTTGGTAATAAATGTAAGGTAATTGTGAAGAAAGAAAAGTGGACGAAAAGATAGCTTGCCGCGGGCAGGGACCGAACCTGCGACCTTCGAATAACGCGTCCGATGCTCTACCAACTGAGCTACCGCGGCGGCCATCCCCCCGTCCACTTTATAGGGTATATGTGTGCATTTAAACGTGGGAGCGTTAGTCAGCGCCGCCAGTAGCCATGACGGCGAGTGTGGAACACTCTTTTTTTTCTGCCTGTTGGCGTCACGTAGCACGTGAACTTATTACGAGCTGGCAGCTGACCAATAAATCCTCGCATACTACCTGAAAGCATCAAGTCTGCCAGAACGAGACCCTCGCTATGAATGAAGGAAAGAAGTGTTAATTTCAAGGGCTCGTTTTCTTTGTTATACACAATATTAATGAGAACTAACAGACAACAATGCCAGGGAAAGTATAGGGGATGTTTTTGGTAATAAATGTAAGGTAATTGTGAAGAAAGAAAAGTGGACGAAAAGATAGCTTGCCGCGGGCAGGGACCGAACCTGCGACCTTCGAATAACGCGTCCGATGCTCTACCAACTGAGCTACCGCGGCGGCCATCACCCCGTCCACTTTATGGGGTGTATGTGTGCATTTAAACGCGGGAGCGTTAGTCAGCGCCGCCAGTAGCCATGACGGCGAGTGTGGAACACTCTTTTTAGGGGCGAAGCTCCTTAAGGCGGCACCCGTTCGTCCCTCGTAGTCGTCGTGATCGTAGTAGTGAGTAACAAGTCTTACGCTTTGACCTCCAAGGTGGTGCCGGTGGGAGATTTCTCCTGTGCGTTGTTGAACAATAAAAAATTCGCAGCGTGCGCGTTAACTAAAAGCCGAATTCTTCTGTCTCTCATTCCCCATTAGCAGCCATTGGCATGTTCCAGTAGGAAACGTTAGTAGAAGTAGAAGTGTAAGTGTTAGCTAAAAGCCGACTTCTTCTGTCTCTCATTGCCATTAGCAGCCATTGTTTACCTCCAAGGTAGTGTCTGGTGAGATTTCTCCTGTGCGTGATTGAACAATAAAAATTTTGTTCAAAA
Source organism: Rhipicephalus sanguineus (assembly GCF_013339695.2). Lineage (NCBI taxonomy): Eukaryota > Metazoa > Arthropoda > Arachnida > Ixodida > Ixodidae > Rhipicephalus > Rhipicephalus sanguineus. Next base: position 206,411,540 of record NC_051180.1, read on the forward strand.
CGCCGTTGATTGATGAAATAAACCAACGAAAGACGCCAGATGTTTTGTAAAAGCAGAACGAAAGAACGCCAGATGTTTTTCTTAAAGTGTAGTAGTAGTAGTTGCATGTAGCCACCTCGCCCGATCGTCAACGGGCGAGGTGGACCGGCAACGGCGCGAGGACCCTGCCGTACGAGAGTTAAATCACACTAAAACACATACTTTGCGGGCGATACACTCTAGTGAGCTTTCAACTTTTCGTCTTAATGTACATGATAAAGAAATTATTTCTACGAAACAACGCAAGGCACACCTTGAGCAATATGTTTGGTTTTGGGACGCTAAATGGAACCATGAGGCGATGCGAAGCCGGAGCACTTGCACGATCGCGTTCCGTTGGCTTTCGTTGGGCATGCTACCGACCTCGCGTCGTGGAACGCGCGTCCTGTCTTCCCTCTAGCCTTGCCTTTAATTCGCACAGGGCGAGCGGGGGAATGCGGTCGCTCTTGGCGCTCTTTCGCTCGGGAGCGGACTTCTTCCTTGCATTTCACCGATCACAAGTGATAATGAAGGGACCACGTAAACCAACAGTACAATAAAAGTTTGATGTTTAATATATACACGATGTTTCACACTCTTTATATTATGTACTGGGCGCATTTCACGGAAGAGTTTCACGGTTTACAGATGATTCCCTCCGTAGCTTCGCCCCACTCATCATCATTCACCCCGTGGATATGCTGTGATTTTTTTTTCTGCCTCTTGGCGTCACGTAGCACGTGAACTTATTACGAGCTGGCAGCTGACCAATAATCCCTCGCATACTACCTGAAAGCATCAAGTCTGCCAGAACGAGACCCTCGCTATGAATGAAGGAAAGAAGTGTTGATTTCAAGGGCTCGTTTTCTTTGTTATACACAATATTAATGAGAACTAACAGACAATAATGCCAGGGAAAGTATAGGGGATGTTTTTGGTAATAAATGTAAGGTAATTGTGAAGAAAGAAAAGTGGACGAAAAGATAGCGTGCCACGGGCAGGGACCGAACCTGCGACCTTCGAATAACGCGTCCGATGCTCTACCAACTGAGCTACCGCGGCGGCCATCCCCCCGTCCACTTTATAGGGTATATGTGTGCATTTCATGCACACATATACGATTTCATGCCCAATCCTGCACACTTATCGACGTCATTATAACAAATAGCACAAGTGCACCTCTTTGCTCGGGTGTCCTTAAGACACATATTAGCGACCATTTACCTGTTTACTCAATTTTAAGTCAAAAGAAGCTTCAACTTAGGGATGCAAAGCCACCGCCTACCCCATTCCGGTACATATGTCCTAGCACAATTGATATGTTCGCTACATATATATCCAAGATAAAATGGGACGCTGTTTTCCGTGAAACTGATGCAGACACAGCGTATAATGTTTTCATCGAACGTTTTAGTGAAGCCTACAACAAGTGCTTTCCTCTCAAAGCAAAACGCAGACCACGCAAGGCAAGAAAGCCTTGGATTACTTCGGAATGCCTTCAAGCTATAAAAGTAAAAAATGCACTTTACCAGAAATTTCTAATATCTAGAGACAAAGAAGACTTGAAGACATTTAGAAAACATAGAAATACTACAAACTCTTTATTAAGGAAAAGCAAACTTGAATATTTTAGCAACCTTTTCAGCCCTGAAAAACCAAAACGTCCGAAGCCATCTGGAAAAAGTTAAACATGTTGCTCCACCCACACTCGGATGATAGCACATACCCGACTAAACTCATTGTAGACAACCGCGTTCTAACTGGTGATGACCTTGCTGAAGCCTTCAATAAATTCTTTACCTCTATTGGAGAGAGCTCGCACGACAATAATTTTGCGCGATTCATGGGTTCGCAAGTAGGCGAAAGTGCATTTCTATTTCCAGTGACTACACAGGAGGTTACGGCAGATTTCATGTCACTGAAGAATAGCAGGTGTTGTGACGTAGACGGCCTAGAAATCCGTCCAGTTAAGCATGTTATTCATGAAATATCTCCTATTTTAAAATACATCATTAACTTAATCTTCTCATTGGGCACGTTTCCTAGTCGTCTTCAAATAGCCAAAGTTTCCATTATTTTCAAAGGTGGTGACAAAAATAGCATGACCAATTACAGACCAATTTCTATTTTACCTGTATTTTCTAAAGTAATTGAAAAGTTGTTACATAAACGAATAGTGTCATTCTTAACCAAGCACCACATTATGACGCCTTTTCAATTTGGTTTCACAAAGCAGCGCTCAACAGAAACTGCCCTACTAATGCAAAAAGAAATCATACTCGATGCATTTGAAAAGGAAATATATACACTTGGAATTTTTGTAGATTTCTCAAAAGCATTTGACAGAATCAACCACATTACATTAATTAAAAAACTAGAACACTATGGTTTTCGGGGGAACTTTATAAATGTCATAAAAACCTATTTGAAATACCGACAGCAAAAAGTAGATATTAATGGCTACGCATCTAGTTTTAAAAAACTGTCACATGGCGTGCCCCAAGGAAGTATTCTGGGTCCCCTGCTTTTAATCTGTATGTGAACGACTTGACAAACATCGATAACAATACAACATTTATTATTTATGCAGATGATACCAGCTTATTTTTTAAAGACTGCGATTTGCATAAACTAGTTGACAAAGCAAATAGTGTCTTGAAACTGCTGCACATTTGGAGCATAAGAAATTCGCTAATTATAAACACCTCAAAAACGAAATCTGTGCTCTTTCGTCCAATAAATAAGCCCGTAAACTGCGATTTATCATTAGTGATTGGCTCAGAATCTATTAAAATTGAACCGATAGTGAAAACTCTGGGAGTAATTTTTCACGAAAACATGCTATGGAAGGATCAGGCTGAGTTTGTCCATACTAAACTTTCTCGTACTGTAGGTATCTTATCGCGCTTACGTTTTCTCTTGCCACAAAAAATTAAACTCTTACTATATAATTCGCTATTTTTATCTACATTAAGCTATTGCTATCTAGTATGGGGCACCACATCGGAAAAGAACTTAGGCCGAATATATAGATTACAGAAAAAGGCTGTGCGCATAATTACAGGTGTTCCTCGCGATGAACATTCCAAACCCATTTTCGAAGCCCTTAATTTACAACCAATGCCTGAGATATACAATACAATTTTAATGAAGCGATATCGTACTTCCCGAAAGAATCACGACTCTTTTCTTACTGATTTAGCGCGTTTGACACCCTATACCTGCCCCTATAGCACACGAGCCACCGATGACTGGAAAATTCCTTACACACGTACTAACTATGGTCGCCAGATGATGAGCTACTTACTGCCACTAACCTTAAACAGTTTCTTACAGTAAACCATTTATACTGCTCCGTTCTGTAAATGTTTTTCAACGTGTTAATAAAATGCAAATCGGCATGGCCTTGAAGTACATGTTTTGATATTGTATAATAACTGATGATCTCTTGCTGCTGTTGCTATGTTGTCAAATGGTGCGAAAGCCTTCGTCAAGCCTTAATGGCTTTTTGCTTTCGCCCCACAGCATCACTGTTGTGACTTTTGTAATGTCTCCTGTGATGTCGGAATAAACTGAATTGAATTGAATTTAAACGTGGGAGCGTTAGTCAGCGCCGCCAGTAGCCATGACGGCGAGTGTGGAACACTCTTTTTTTCCTGCCTGTTGGCGTCACGTAGCACGTGAACTTATTACGAGCTGGCAGCTGACCAATCATCCCTCGCATACTACCTGAAAGCATCAAGTCTGCCAGAACGAGACCCTCGCTATGAATGAAGGAAAGAAGTGTTAATTTCAAGGGCTCGTTTTCTTTGTTATACACAATATTAATGAGAACTAACAGACAATAATGCCAGGGAAAGTATAGGGGATGTTTTTGGTAATAAATGTAAGGTAATTGTGAAGAAAGAAAAGTGGACGAAAAGATAGCGTGCCACGGGCAGGGACCGAACCTGCGACCTTCGAATAACGCGTCCGATGCTCTACCAACTGAGCTACCGCGGCGGCCATCCCCCCGTCCACTTTATAGGGTATATGTGTGCATTTAAACGTGGGAGCGTTAGTCAGCGCCGCCAGTAGCCATGACGGCGAGTCTGGAACACTTTTTTTTTCTGCCTGTTGGCGTCACGTAGCACGTGAACTTATTACGAGCTGGCAGCTGACCAATAATCCCTCGCATACTACCTGAAAGCATCAAGTCTGCCAGAACGAGGCCCTCGCTATGAATGAAGGAAAGAAGTGTTAATTTCAAGGGCTTGTTTTCTTTGCTATACACAATATTAATGAGAACTAACAGACAATAATGCCAGGGAAAGTATAGGGGATGTTTGTGGTAACAAATGGAAGGTAATTGTGAAGAAAGAAAAGTGGACGAAAAGATAGCTTGCCGCGGGCAGGGACCGAACCTGCGACCTTCGAATAACGCGTCCGATGCTCTACCAACTGAGCTACCGCGGCGGCCATCCCCCCGTCCACTTTATAGGGTATACGTGTGCATTTCAACGCGGCAGCTTTAGTCAGCGCTGCCAGTAGCCATGACGGCGAGTGTGGAACACTCTTTTTTTTCTGCCTGTTGGCGTCACGTAGCACGTGAACTTATTACGAGCTGGCAGCTGACCAATAATCCCTCGCATACTACCTGAAAGCATCAAGTCTGCCAGAACGAGACCCTCGCTATGAATGAAGGAAAGAAGTGTTAATTTCAAGGGCTCGTTTTTTTTTTTTTTGTTATACACAATATCAATGAGAACTAACAGACAATAATGCCAGGGAAAGTATAGGGGATGTTTTTGGTAATAAATGTAAGGTAATTGTGAAGAAAGAAAAGTGCACGAAAAGATAGCTTGCCGCGGGCAGGGACCGAACCTGCGACCTTCGAATAACGCGTCCGATGCTCTACCAACTGAGCTACCGCGGCGGCCATCCCCCCGTCCACTTTATAGGGTATATGTGTGCATTTAAACGCGGGAGCTTTAGTCAGCGCCGCCAGTAGCCATGACGGCGAGTGTGGAACACTCTTTTTTTTCTGCTTGTTGGCGTCACGTAGCACGTGAACTTATTACGAGCTGACGGCTGACCAATGCCCCCCCCCTATATATATATATATATATATATATATATATATATATATATATATATATATATATATATATATATATATATGTATATATATATATATATATATATATATATATATATATATATATATATATATATATATATATGTGTGTGTGTGTGTGTGTGTGTGTGTGTGTGTGTGTGTGTGTGTGTGTGTGTGTGTGTGTTGAAGAGCGGCATATGTGTTATATAACCAGTTGTTTACGGTTGGGTAGCGCTGCCAATGGAACCGTGGGTATTACCAACACCAGAAGCGGTAAGCTGATACGTAGTGCTTATACGAGTCCCGAGAACGCAGCATCTTTCACGAACCCGTGCGCATGTGTGCAAGAAGTTCATGACAGTTCTTGAACAAGGGCATCATCACCGTGATCAGTGAGCACAAGCAGCTGGTCATGACTTGTTATAGGATCCGGTCGTGATCGAGGTGACGAGGGGTCCGTGTGTTGTGAAGTACGTGGTATAGTAGAGCTGTTGGAATTCGTCGATGCCTCGGTCATTTCGTCGACAAATTGTCTGTCGACAGATCCGGCGAAATTTTGGAACATGAAGCCACCCTTCGCGTTGGTGAGGTATAGGCCGTCGAGGCTGGTAGGCCTGGATAGTGTTACGTAGACCAACATCAGTGGATGGTGTTGTCGTATTCGTAGACTACCTGAGCGTATGTGGCCTACGTAGCCTAGTCTACAATGCGGCTGTCAATCAATCTGGCATAATCCTCGGTCAGCGCGAGGCCATCACCCAGCCTCGTAAGAAATGAAGAGGACACTGCGTCGTTCTGGTGGACGAAGGGCACATTACGGTGTGGTGATGTGGATGTCCTATGTACCTTTCGTTAATGTATTCGTCCGGGGTCGAGCAATGCCTCAATATAGCTTGCTGAATCATAGAAATACAAACGTAATGTTTATTAGACTGCTATAAAAGGAGAGCCAACACTGGAACCACAGACGTTAACCTGATATGACGCCTGTATCCTAGGAGTACACATCGCAAGAGTATCATGTAGTGTTTGTTGCTTTCTTGTAAAATTAGATAGCCAGCAACACAACTACAATTGACGTTGCACCGATATCACGCCTGCGTAGGCTCTTTTTCTAAACCAGTTCATAGACCTGGCGTGGCTCAGTGGTAGAATACCTGATTACCACGCAGAATGCTTGGGTTCGATTCCTGCTGGGATCCTATTTTCATTTTTCCATTCGTTGAGTCAACGCCGCCGATGTTGGTTTTCCTTAACGCTCTAGCATTTAAGTTAAGAATGTCTTTTCTCGCCGTTCCTGGGTAGATATAAACTGTCAATCACCTGTGGCGCATACCCGTACACCGCGGCACGTGGTAAACGGGTATGCGCCACAAGTGTCTAGTGGAAAGGGTTTGACGACGTACGCGACAGAATTTTAACGTTATTAATGTCATGACCCGGCAATCATATTCGTCAAATCCTTTTACCCTCCCATGCAAATATTTGTCTGCACCAAGTTAAGGAGGCGATCACGAGAGCACCCAGACGTAGGCGGCTAGATAGATAGATAGATACGCTCAAAGTCATAGAAGTTACCTAAGAAATGCTTGGTAATTATGGTAATACATGATAAAAAATGTGACTTCTGATTGCTATTTAGCACCTTAAGACTTTCACTATATGCATCATCTTGCTATGCACTTTTTTTCGATACATTAGAACGCCACCCTCTAGATAACTTCATTAATATTTACCCCCTATTGCTAATTAATTAGCGAGATGAAATTGGCACCTATTGATGGCAAATTCTGCCGAGGACGGGCGAAGGTGAGGTGGCGCGTTGAACGTACGAAATTTGCAGGCATCAAATCGAATGAGCTCGCGCGTGACGGAGTAAATTGGACATCATTGGCAGAGGACTTGGTCTTGCAATGGATATAAAAAATGTGATAATATGACATATATACAGATGTTAGTGTAAGTATTAAACAAGATATATTGACTTCTCGTGTACTTTCCGTTTGACACCACTGAACGCTAGGTTGCATATAATTAATTGATGATAATTACTTCGATTACTAACTAATGACAACATTAAGCAGTACAAATCCATTATATGAAATTGTGATGTATCAACTTATCGTAACTGTTTACTTTGAAATACCATCTTTATTTTACATGTACTTCTGCACTGAGAGCATGCTTCCAGAAGTTTCAAATAAATTGTTTGATTCGTTATTGTTCTTTATTAATATTACTAATTTCCTTTATGGCAGCGTGATAATATACATCACATCTGCATACTTTTCCTGGGTTTTAACGTGATCAACATGCACTTTTTCATCAGTTTAGAGGCAGGCGGCTTTTTTACCCCTTTATGGCTGCTTTCCCGCCGTATAGGTTTAGAAATACTCTTCAAGAAGAAAATCTATCCAGCGTAATCACACCAAATCTCAAACACATTGAAAGGTTCTCCTACTGTACATGCCCCTAGAGTGCAATTAGCGATTAAATTTCGTTGCACTAAAATTAGCTTTTCAATAATCACCCCATGCATTTTCAATGGATGCAGAAAAGTATTTAGGGAAAAAATCCAGCTGGCGGATTAAAACTTACCGTGATGTAGAGCATAAGAACGTTGCCAGCAATCTGCGAAAAATCAGGCATTGCGTAGTAATCAATTTTTAAAGACGCTTCCCATAGAGTTACTTCGAGCGCTTCCCCTTAGGGTAGAGCACTGCACGGGCCCGGGCCGGCCCGGCCCGCGGGCCGGGCCGGGCCGGGTAAGGGGTTCTTGGATCGGGCCCGGGCCGGGCTGTTTTTCGTGCATTTTAAGTGCAAGATGCGGAGCGACTCTTAACCCAGGGCAAACGCCGTTGTTGATTTTCTCATTACTAGTGGTGATACGCCAGACCATAGAGACACTCGTTTCCCCGAGTGGCGGTGGCGGTAACTCGGGGAAGAAGGGTGGGACAAAGAACCTTGTTGTTTTGAACACGAAAACGTAGTGTAGGTTGGGTGCAGTTGCCTGCCGAGGCGTCAACACGACAGCTTTAATTTATGTAACGCTGCCCAGCCTGGCGTATTCCTCCCAGAAGCAGCTAGAGCACGTTTTTTTTTTTTTCATTGCATTGTGCAATAGATGAAGTTTGCAGGAGACTTGCTACTTTTACTGAACAGCCCTAGCTCGTATGCAGTTGATGTAGACTCAACCTAAAAATTTCTGCCATGCGTTTTTCTCCACTTTATGCAGGTATTATATTTTGTAGTTGTTCTTTGAAATGCAAAAATGAGATTGCGTGGTTAGCACTGCGTGCGTACATGAAATAGCCAGCTATGACTAATTATATTTTATATTGCCCTGTAATCATTTCGCAAGAGTGTTACGCGCGTAATTCACCGAAAGTATGCACAGTACCAGTGAAAGTCGTGACACTGAAAGAAGTTCCTAAAACAATCTCTAGAAAATATCTTGTGTGCGGCAGGTATCTTCACAATAACCGAAGGTTGGACAGTGCCTCCTTTACGCTCAAGGCATAACTAGCGGAAACGGACCGGGCCGGGCCGGGACGGGCCGGGCCCAAACCTTTCGGGCCCGGGCCGGGTAAGGGCCACATTTAAAAACACCGGGTAGGGCTCGGGCGGGCCGGAGCATGGCGTTTTCGGGCCGGGCCGGCCCAGGCCGGAAAAATCGGCCCGTGCAGTGCTCTGCCTTAGGGTCAACTTTGCCGCAGTAGATGATGTTCCAGATTGCTGGACATGAGCGCCTACTGTTTTTTTTTTTTTCGCCGTTTTGTGCCTTTTCGGTTGTTCGTCGGCGTTTACGGTGTCTTGATTTCCTCTTGTATCCGTGTTCGCACGTCTTGTCATTTTACATTAAAAGTTCCAGCTAGCTCAGCTCACTGGTATTCTGAGTGAGTACGTAGGGTGTAAGCATTTTACATTAATAAGTTCCAGCTAGCTCAGCTCACTGTTATTCTGAGTGAGTACGTAAGGGTGTAAGTACACGTGAGTATGAACGTGAGGAAGTACGTAAGAGTGTCAAAACACGTGAGTTAGTAGCTTAGAGTGCGAGTATATATGAGCATGAACGTGAATGAGCACGTAAGTGTGTGAGTACACGTGAGTATGAAGGTCAGTAGGGGCAAAGCATGAAAAAAAATCACAGCATATCCACGGAGTGAATGAGGATGAGTGGGCGAAGCTGCGGAGGTTCATCGGTAAACCGTAAATCTTCCGTGAATTCTGCCCAGTACATTATCACCGACGTGATATCGGGCGCGTTTATACTAAAGGTTCGATGAGTTATGACGACTTACAGCTCACTTTAATTTTACATGTACGCTGTGAATTTTCATTGTTTAGAAAACTATTGCTTTAGAAAACATCTGGCGTCTTTCGTTAAGCAGCTGTCGTCTTTTCGTTTTGCTTTAGAAACATCTGGCGTTCTTTCGTTTTGCTCTTAGAAAACATCTGACGTCTTTCGTTGGTTTATGTCATCAATCAACGGTGTTTTGAACAAAATTTTTATTGTTTAATCACGCACAGGAGAAATCTCACCAGGCACTACCTTGGAGGTAAACAATGGCTGCTAATGGGAATGGGAGACAGAAGAAGTCGGCTTTTAGCTAACACTTACACTTCTACTTCTACTAACGTTTCCTACTGGAACATGCCAATGGCTGCTAATGGGGAATTAGAGACAGAAGAATTCGGCTTTTAGTTAACGCGCACGCTGCGAATTTTTTATTGTTCAACAACGCACAGGAAAAATCTGCCACCGGCACCAACTTGGAGGTCAAGATCTAGTACTAGCGTTAAGGCTGGTTACGCACTACGACTACGGCAACTACGAGGGACGAACGGGTGCCGCCTTAAGGAGCTTCGCCCCTAAAAATAGGATGATTGAGAGTGAGTGAGTATTCTGTTGTAGTGCCGTCCTCTGCATGTCTCATAGCGAACGAAAATGCGAAGATTTAGACTAGGGGGGCGATCGGAGATCTCTGTTCTGCGCCGTTCGTTCGCGTTCGTTCTGATGATCGCACGCGATTGGCTGAAGCCGGACAACTCACGCCACTCTAAGGGGCGTGGCCATTTCTTTTTTTTCCTTGATGTTTTCTTTTTTGGTGACGTCATGCCGCGTCATAACGAGCATGTCGTCTGCTAAAAGTGAACGGAGAGCGAGCCCGTTCGCTCGCGTTCTCTCGAGCGAACAATGGCGTCGCGCGGCATGTATTTGGAGTGATGCGGCGGTTGCGGCTGCCGCAACAGCTGATTTTGAGAAAATGGCGCTTGCAACGGTGCTTCCTTGCTACGTTGGCGTTTCTCGAAGCAGATGCAGAATGGTAGGAGGTGCGAAATGCGTTTGAAGAGATGAGCGAGTGTGAATTCCGGCGGCGCTTTCGTTTCTCGAAACGTACGGTACGTTGGTTGTGCGACGAACTCGACCCCGTCATCGGGTGCCAACGAGCCAGTGGGATTTCAACAGAGCGGAAGGTGTTGTCTGCGCTGAGATTTTTTGCCAGCGGATGCTTCCAGCGAGCTGTCGGCAGCGAGGAATTCATCGGCCTGTCACAGTCGTCCGTCAGCGAAACCATCCACGAGGTGGCACGCGCCATTACTGTCGTTGGCGGGCAGAAACGGTGGGTGGCCTTTCCCGAGACCACGGACGCGAAGGAGCGAACAAAGGCGGCGTTCGCTCGGCTCGGGCGGATTCCCGTTGTGGTCGGGTGCGTGGATGGTACGCTCATCGCAATCCCGAAGCCCCATAGCCTGAGCTCCGCGGACACGACGCATTACATGTCGGGGAAGGGACTCTACGCATTCAACACCATGATCGTGAGTATTATCCATGCATTGTATGCGTAGCGAATTGTTTCATTTATATCGCTTAAACTTTCCGCTTTACTGAGGCTGTTGCAACTGAGTATAGTGGGAGCGGTATTTTCGATCTATCCAGAACGGGAATTGGATCGTTTCAGGGCACTTCGCTTAGGATAAGCGATAAAATCATGTGACGCGGAGTACACTTTGGTTCAGCGGCCTGCACAGTGCATAATATTACCGTTGCTCGTTCGCCATGTGTACCCGAAGCTTGATTCTCGATTTGTATTTGTTGAGATTAGCGCTCCCAGAATGTGCCGTAGTATGCCCTTATTGTTCATTGTCGTGATGGACGTTACATGGATCATTACATAGATGGATGAATAAACTTTACTTCGGTCCCTCGGAACGCGCCCGAGCATGTACATACATTAAATACGCATTGTTTCATAACCCTTTTTTCAGTCGAAGTTTTTCGTGTTGTAGATATTTTGTGATACATTGCCTTAAACATACAGCAGTAATTTGGTTAAAAGGCTTTGGTGGCTGGAAGATGGGTTGTTCCAAGCAGTAAACATGCAGACTACCCTTTGACACTGCATTGTCCTCGTGTTAGAACTTATGGTACAAGTCCTACCCTGTCGATGATTTGTTCATAACTATGTTTCAACCGTCAGTAACAGTGCAGACAGATGTAGTTACATTAACATAATACGCAACATTGTACCCAAGGTCATTTATGGGTACAATTTTGACTGAATTGAATTCTGCAGACATGTGATGCCGACCTCTGGATGTCAGTCCATGTTTCCTGGGGTCAAGTCATGACTCGTGGGTATGGCGGGGGAGCCCTCTCCGTCAGCACCTGGAAGCAAAACTTCGGCTTGCTTGGTAAGTGCTGTCAATGCTTGCCACATTCAAGACGTTATCACTACAGCTGTCATGCCGCCCTCGTGCAGGAGACTCCAGCTATACGTTAGAACCGTGACTCCTGACACCAGTGCCCGGACGCCCAGCTCGTGGCACCCCTGATAACCACTACAACAAGGCCCACACCGCCAAGCGCAATGTTGTGGAGTGGTGCAACGCTGTAAGCTTGTGCAGAGCGGCACAAGCATCATTGCTGCTTGTGCAGCTCTGCACGACATTGCGTTGGCGGCACATAAGCCTGTTCTCGAAGGGGACGATGACGACACAGACGATGCTGAGCTGCTGCCAGCAGCAGCTGAGCTACCACCCACCACAACGGGAACCAGCAGCAGCGCAACCGTGTAGTGAACCTGTTTCGAGAACCACCGGGCCTGCATGCTTGAGCATCTGCGCAGAGTACGCCGCCGCCTGAAACGACCTTGGCAGCATTGTGTGGTGCGTGTTTGTCTTTGTTCATTGTGTTTGTCACTGGCATAAACAAAAGGCTTTTTTTTTACTACACTTCAAATGTTTGCTGCACATATCAACGAAACAGCATTCTCCTATCAATGAATAACCCCCTTGAATAGGCTGACAAAAAATGTGAAGCTCACCCTGACTCACTCGTGAAATATATTTTGCTCTTGGGGCTCACTCAGACTCACCAAAATTTTCCTCAAGCGGATTCACTCGGACTCAGGCTCACTAAAATGTTTTCACCTGGAATCGAACTCGCCAATGTATTACTCACCCGGACTCGCAGCTCGATCTGAATCTGAGTGAGTCGGCTCATGAGTTTGCCGACCTATGCCCCCTTGTCACACAACGCCATGCTGATGAAATACTTCGACCAGGTTGTAAAATATGGCGCTTCACACTAAGCACAAGTGAGAGCTCAACTGTGAATGGCACATGGTGCCATTCGCAGCCAAAGTGGTAACCTGAAAAGGCTGTTTGAATCAGGACAGCAACATGCGGTAGCTTTAGTGCAACAAGAATGGTGCCTGTAAATGAAGTGAACAACATGGGTGGTGTCAGAAGTGAAATTTTATTACAAGTATCACGAGCAATGCACATAAAAAGCAAAATAAATAAATATCCCTTAAATTTAATGCCAAGGAAAAGAATATAAAAGTAGCTTCCTTTTATAATATACAAATGGAGTTATTACAAAGTGCCTGCTGCTCCTCTGCAGCAACACACGCGTCTCGCAGCACGAAAGTCATTGTATTACATGAAACAAGGCACAGTCGAACCGGTATTAATCGAACTCGCTAAAAAAATGCAAGTTGTTGGTTGCTGATATGTCTTCCTCTATTATTGATTTCTGTTTGTACCCAATCCTATTGTCTAAACACTTCTAAGTAACAGAACACGTATTCGTCAACTATTTTTGGTCTTGCAATATTTCAAAATTGTTGTGCAACCTAGACCGTTCACAAACACATTTCTTTTTTTCTAGGATGTGTAAAAATCGATAGAAAACATACAGTGTGCCACAATATTCTACACGTATACACTATAACATAAAGATACACTACAGTGCACTATGTGCATATACTACAAAATTGCTGAATGCATGACTGCTGAATTGCTGAATGCATGTACAATGAAACAGCACATCAGTGCTTCTGATATGCAGAAAAAGAAAATTAACTGAGAAAAAATTGCAGGGCACCATTGAAGCAAGCAAGCGTATCGTAGCTCGTGATGTGAACAAAAATAAATCTACATGTATGTACAACTAGTCTTTACAAATCACTGTGCAGGTGGCTTCCGCTGCAATGAGGGCCCGGGCGAGGGTACCAACGCCTTGCAATTCGTGGACCACGTCACTGAGAAGTTGAACCTGGCGCAGCTTTCCAATGATGCCTGGCCCTGCCGCCTGTGTTTGCGGCTGGTAACTCCAGCGCCTCGGCCTGCCGGTTGCCCCCATCTCGCAGCTGCGGCATGAGCTGGAAGCCAAGAAATGTGTTGCCATTATCATCAAAAATTTCCTGCTACCGACTCTTCGCTGGAAGCTTCTGTTCGTGAAGAGTTTCAGTGTGTGCAACAATTTCCTCTGTGTTGAAAATCCACTGACCCAATGGCATCCATGAATGGTGCTTGGTTCACCGCACAACCAACGCACTTCGTTTGGACAGACCAAGCGGTGCCAGAATTCATTTTCGCTCATCTCATCAAACGCATCTCACACCTCTAACCACCTCTGCATGAGAAGCAACCAAACAGCCCTTCTCAGGGCTACACAATCGTTTGCCCGGCTTTACGCGATGACTGACACAATCTCCTTCCAAAACCCTAGCTGCTGCAGTATGCAAAACATACAGCAAGCAGGTGTAACACAGGTGCAAACATGTGCATTTGTGTATGATGGCTATGTGAAGAAGTTATATAACGAGCTTGCTTTTTGAACAGTATATTTAGCAATAGCACATTTTCAGTTTCACTTTTGAAGCAACTGACAAAATAGGGAAACATTTCAAGATGTTGAACATTTTTGCAATGCTACCTTTTTGCTACATTTCACCATAACTGCAAGGCAGGACACCTGTTTATTCCATCTGACAGTTATGCATACAACTAACTAGCTCCTGCAACCGTTTATTCCATCTGACAGTTATGCATACAACTAACTAGCTCCTGCAACCGTTTGCCAAATTTTTTTCGTGCAGCCTTTTGTCTTATGCCCACAGATGTCGTCTCTTCACAAACATATGCCTGCACGCATGAGCATCACCTGTGAGCATGTAACACCATCTACAGTTATCAAAAACATCAGTGAAACTTACGTGTTGGGGCACGGGGAAGATCCTGGGCCACATCCTCTTCAGCCACACCAGCAGCAGCTGGAGCAGGGCTCACCTGTTATAGTAAGAAGTTTCTTGATTGACACACTGAGTGCAATAAGAAATATGGAGTGGAAGTGGACAATAGCAATGTTTTTTTAGAATGTTTCAACAGCGGCATGCTATGACACACAGACTTCGGAGAGAGGGGTGGAGGGAGGCAAGCCTACTGGCTACGCACCTCACTCGACTCGAGGGTCTGAGAAATGGGTTGGAACAAGTAGGGTGCTCTAGTGACCTTCGAAATATAGTTCGCGGCTGTTCTTTCGTCATCACCGCAAATGTGGCTGTTTCGCATTCTGTTCTGGGCGGCGCAACGTGTTAGCACCTCAGCTAACGCGGCGGCCGGGTGATCCACTCGATATTGTTTGAAAAAGTAAAACTAACAGCGCGTAATGGCTCGAAGCAAACGAGCCCACTTGTTCGCAGCATACAAGTAACAATGATATTCTAAGCCAGTGCTTACCGATTCAGACCACCCGAACTATGGGCCTCGCACACTCGTCCCTGTCAAGCACGACGCGGCCGCGGTAATCCGAAATCTGGCCGCCTCGGGTGCTGCTGTAAAGCACAAGCGGGACGTGTAAGATGACCGACCACAATACAATTGTGCTCGCACTCACCTCTGCTGCTCTCGGAGTTTGGCAAGGCTGTGGTGTTACGCGCAGGGACTTCGTTCAAAAGCGCTACCAGCTCCTGCCACATGTCGTCCCGGTCCTCCCTCGTGAACGACGGCTCCAGCGGGCACGACAGCGTCGCGATCTGTGGATGCTCTTTCACAAAAGCCAGCAGAAGCTCCTTTTGACGATCAGACAACCGAGAACCAACGCAGACGTCGCGATGGGACGACATTTTGAAACTGCGTCAGCCGCTACTTTTCTTTTTTTTTTTTTCGCGTTCGCGACACCATCTAGCGACGACGTCAAAAAAAACTAACATTATTAAATATTATCACTCAAAGATGTTGCTGTTTGAAAGAGTGTTTGAGCTTGAGAAGCAAAAACAAAATTTTCTGTAAAGTAATTACATTTATTAAAAGGCGAGAAACGCTTCACGGTCCCCGTGACGACGTCACAGGATGCGCGTCTACTTCCGGAAAGCTCTCCGCTTCACGATTGGCTGTTCTCTTCCTCTCGGCGGTTCTAGGCGGGAGAGCTGCGCCTCCTCTCACTTTTGTGACGTAGGCACCGCAGAACGAACGCGAACGAACAAAGATCTCCGATCGCCCCCTAGGCCCGTGCACTGCCGCGCTCATCCAGCGCCGCTGAAAACACACTCCCGATGCGCGCAGCGCCCTCTGAGCCGACCGCCTTATTTCATTCCAAGTTTGCGTACCTCCTGATTCACGCCCGCCATACTGCCACTTTTAGCCACCATGCCATAGTGCTCGCGTTATCGATTGAGGGGTTGAAGCCGCCACCTGGTGTACAGCAACGGCTGCAATCGCGACCGCAACCACGATGACAGATGACGCTGTAGCGTGACAGTAATTCAGTATCTCAGGTACCTGTCCGCAGACCGTGGGCACGGTACACGACACACCAAAGATGAGGAGCGGCGCGCTGGCTAATCTATCGCAGCACCAGCATCTGTGCGCGTGCGAGTGTTTTACTCTGTTCGAACTCGCATTGCGACCGTCGAATCGAAAGATCGCTGCTCGAGACCTCGTCGACCTCGCCGTACGGTATGCCGCTCCAGTGTCATTACTTCCTGCTTGTCCTGACTCCATGACCTGATCATGTCGGACGAGGAGCCAAGCCGTCCGTTGATGGCCCCACGCAAGGTGCGAGTGCTCAGGCGGGGACCAGCTACCGGCGTGCGACGACGGAGCTTCAGTGGCGCCCTGTGGCTCCTGCTGGCCTGCACAGCGCTTGGTAATTAAGGCCGAAGTAGTGACGGAATGGAGCGCCACAAATCTAGTCAGCTAGTTGGTGAAGTTGTCTTTGTATTCGTCACATAGCTTTATAAATAATAACCTCTTGCACTGCAAAAAATCTTTGCGCTAGTTTTTACGAGTCAATATGCCATTTGAAAGTTAATGTTTCCAGATGGCAGCTTTTTTTTGTGCACACCGTTTAGGTAAAGAAATCCTGAGCAAATCGCTAATAATAAGTAAAATTTGGTAAATCAACTTTAAACCAAAGCATCTTCGCTGGGCTGTCTATGTAGCGCATTAGAATGGCTGTGAATTTTATTTATATTTATTTATTTGAAATTCCTTACAGGCCTGTTGGGCATTGTGTAAGGGGGGCTCTAAAATAACGTGAATCAGCACGAAATAAAATATGTATCAAACACCAGAAAGAAACGATATACATCACACAAAAAATTTTGAACACTTCCTTCATAATACGTACATAATGCGTAATACAAACTAAAACTACATGATAAATACATAATATTGACATAATATACACAAATTTAGCCTTTTGATGGACGACCTCAGTGAAAATGTGCAATTAGTTGGTGATGCAATGCGTCAGGGTTGGACAATGAAGCTATGTTGTTGGGCAGGTTATTCCATGATGTTGTGGCGCGTGTTAGTGCTGATGAATTGAATGTTAATGGGCGACCATATATGCGTGTAAAACTCAGATTATTGTGTAATCTTCTGGATGCTCGGGATGAGACATCGAGATGAAATGAACATGACCTGTCAGAGTGAACATACTTGTGGAATAATGTTAGTAGGGCTATGTCACGGCGCGTAACCTAACGATGGTAGGCAAAGATCGCTTTTAATCCGCGTGACACTGCAGTGGTAAATATAGTTTCGCGAGATGAACCGTGCTGCCCTATTTTGAATGGATTCTTGTGCGGTGGCCATGTTATTGTGATATGGAGACCAATGGGTGACGCGAACTCAAGTTGTGGGCGAACAAAGGTGACATAAGCTGGCTTACGAATATTAGCCGTATTACGCGGCTGTAATTACGCTGTATGTAATCCACGAACTTGAAGCATTAGCACATACCGATGAAATGTGAAAGGACCATGACAGATCAGAAGAAAGGTTAACACCGAGGTATATGTAATGGGACACGTATGATATTAGGTCGTCTTGAATGCGGTATATATGGTTAAAATTGTCATGTTTACGGCTGAATGTGATAACTTTACATTTTGGCGTGTTATGGGTCATTAGCCATGTGTTGCACCACTCTTTAATAAGATTGAGATCACACTGGAGTACCAAGTGGTCAGCAGCAGATCTAATGGGGCGGTATAGAATGCAATTATCTGCAAAAATTCGCATGCTGGACGAAATGTTATTGGGTGAATCATTTCTAAAAATTAGAAATAATAATGGACCCAGCATGCCGCCCTGCGGTGTGCCTGAGGTAATTGGGGAAAGCTTAGAGGACAGATTGTTAACAAGTATGAATTGTTGGTGGTTCGAAAGAAAGTTACGTATCCATGATAGAGTTAATGAGTCTAAACGAATTGTTGACAATTTAGATATCAAGCGGCAATGAGCTACACGGCCTTGGCGAAGTCGAGGAATACCAGTCAGTTTGCGGGTTCTCATCAATATTAAAATGCAAGTCAATGGTTAGTTCTAATAGCTGTGTTTCGCAGGAGTGATTCTTTCTGAACCCGTGTTGGTTATGGTAAGAAAAACTTATTGTGCTCTAGATGACTGAAAATATGAGATGCAATATTATGCTCTAGCCTTTTGCAACAGATGCACGTGAGAGATATCGGACGGTAGCTTTGAGCTGTGCTTTTGTTTCCGCTTTTAAAAATCGGTATTACTTTCGCCATTTTCCAGTCAGAGGGTAGTATTCCAGTCGTTAGAGACTGCTGAAAAATATAACGCAAAAATTTCGTAGACACTGTAATGGTATTTTTTATTATTTTAGAATTAATTCCATCAATACCTGCTGAAGTACACACCTTTAAGCTATTAATGAGACTTGCTATGCCTTCCTCAGTTATTTCAATGGGTGTCATGTAAGTATAATTAATATCACAAACCTCGGGAAGAGTGGAGTGACCTTCGGAAGTAAACACAGATGAGAAGTAAGTGTTGAATATTTCCGGGCACTCATTGTCTGGTACAAGAGCATTGTTATTACATTGTAAAGAAATTGAACTAGTGTCACGATCAGGGCACATTTGCTTCCAAAACTTTTTAGGATTAGTTTTCATTAGCACTGGGAGGTCATGCCCAAAATATTTATTTTTCGCAACGGATAACGCGGAGCAATAGGTTTTTAAGCAGACCTTGCATTTATCCCTAGCAGGACGGGTGCGCGCACGCTTCGCGTTCTGATATGGATGCTTCTTTTTGTTCCCTAATTGTTTCAGTCTCCTAGTATACCAAGGCTTTTATTTTTCTTTAGTTATTGCAATCAGAGGGACATATTGGTGGACCAAAGATGTTACCTTGTCTCGAAGGAGCGTCCAGTTCTACGCATCGGCCGTCAAACGAGTGCAGATGTGTACGGACAAAGAAGGTTTCATCTTCTGTGTTTATAGCTGTCAAATTAGCTTTATTGTAATTGTAAATCATCTTTGTTACATATCCCCTAAATGGAATTGGAATATCTAAGGTTATCTGAAGCAAATGGTGAACGCTGAATCCTTCCAAGTGTGTTACTTCTGTTACTGTTTCTGGTGCTGTTGTAAGTACTAAGTCTAGTATGTTAGTGCCACGGGTCTGATGGTTAACGACTTGGAACAGGTTCTAATCAAGTGTCAGGTTACAGAACTCTGTGGAAATATGACATGATGATGATAGCTGAGCCCAGCTATTTAAATGATAATTAAAGTATTCAATGAGATAGATGCTGTCAGTGGGACACAGTACAGTTGCCTTATTAATACTGATGCGCAGTTCATCGATGAAGGATTGACCAGAGTCATGCGGCCGATAACAGGCGCCTATCAGTATCTTAGTGGATGGTATTAGGCAAGATACCAAGATGATTTCGAGATTGGAATCGGTGTTGATTACGAATGACGTCAGTGCCTTCTTTATTCCTAGGAGGACGCCACCCCATCGTTGTTCACGACGATCACGTCGATATATATTGTATGAGTGCGCACGAGGTCAAACTTCGTTGTCTGTAATGTTAGGATTCAACCACGTTTCTGTAAGAATGATTATGTGTGATTCAGTATCATCTAGAAAAGATGAGAGCAGATCACGTGTTGGCACAAGGCAACGGATATTGGCGTATGACACTGATAATGAATGATGAGTGACACGTGTACTGGACAGGTAGGGATAGTTTGCGCATGTTCTATTGTCTAGCTATCTGTTTGTCGGCACAACACTGTCTGTCTATTAATGTGTCATAAACGAAGACCTTAGCTTCCATGTGCTTCTTATCAAGAGATAGCTTAAAAACTTTCTCTTGTGCCTTGGGATAATCATATAGCTTCTTTATATTCTTCGCCTAGCGAGCGAAAATTATTCCCTTCAGTTTACACGCACGTGAAGGGATTTTCGCTTTGTCTTTGAAATACAGCAATTTCGCTATAATTGGTCTACGTTTATTATTGTCAAACTTCCCCAGTCTGTGTACCCGCTCAAACTATGAACTACTTGTAGTTAGGCCCAGTTTGTTTGTACAGATTTCGATAATTTCTTTCTCTGAAGCTTTAAGAAGTTGAAATACCTCCAGCCACAAATTCTTGGAGGAAACCCGACGTTTCGAGACCGGCTTGGTCTCTTCTTCAGGGGTGACTGTGCTGATCAGGGAGGCTTCGTCGCAGCTTGTTTCTGGTTCCGCCTTTCTCTTTCCCTCACGTTCCGGAGGCCGTGCACGTAGATCGGAGGCATTGTTCCGAGGGACCGGTTCACATTTGCAGGTGTGTTCTGGATGTGCCACGACTCGAGTAAGAGCCTCCTTCCCAGATTCCTTTCCGTTTCTATGATGGAAGCGCCCTCGAAGTCAATTTTGTGGTCGTGCTTCTCGCAATGCTTGCAGAGCAATGCTTGCAGAGCATCCAGAACACACCCGCAAATGTGAACCGGTCCCTCGGAACAATGCCTCCGATCTACGTGCACGGCCTCCGGAACGTGAGGGAAAGAGAAAGGCGGAACCAAAAACAAGCTGCGACGAAGCCTCCCTGATCAGCACAGTCACCCCTGAAGAAGAGACCAAGCCGGTCTCGAAACGTCGGGTTTCCTCCAAGAATTTGTGGCTGGAGGTATTTCAACTTCTTAATTCTTCCACCCAGCCAGACAGACTTCTGTCGAAATGTTTACATTTATTTCTCTGAAGCTGCCCAGTCTTCATCAGGATTGTCATCCATTCCAAAGAAGAGGATTGCATCACCGCAGCCTATTCTGTGTGATCGCACCTAGAAGTAATTAAGGAAAGCTGCTGCGAGACAGAACCACAGGCATGATCGGGCGTGCTAAACGCGTCAGCACGTTGATTGGCGATTGACGTTTCCAGCGTCACTATTCTTTCATTCAAACGGTTCACCTCTATGTGTGAGGCCACTTCCTGTACTTTCACAGTTCTAGCTTCGCCTTCCTCAGTCTCGCGCCTCTCAAGTGCCGTCACCCTTTCAGTCAAGTGTCTAATAGTGTTCTCTGCGGCTGCCTCCCTCTCCCTGGAACGGTCGAGCTCCCTTAACAACGCATCTCGATCTTCTTCAAGCTTTCGGGTTGTTGCAAGTATGGATGCACAAGCCTCATCCAGTTTCTTCAGTCTTTCCGGCAGCTTTTTTTTCACCCTGTATAGACACGCGACAATGCCGAAAGAAACTTGTTTGATATAGTAATTGTTGACATTTCGTCAGCTGCCGTAAAAAACTGCGAGGGGGGCTGAGGACTTTCTCAGAATGAGAAGCCGAAAGCCTAGTCGTATATACAACGATGTGCAGTCAAGCCCTGAGCCCATGCGGCGGCGTATAGGCACCGAGCAATGGAGTTTTCCAAGGCAGCAGCGCGAAAACCTACACCGTAGCGAGCAGAAGTCGCCATGTAAGGCCCAGCCCCGACTAGACGCAAACATCACTCCTTAAAGAACAGGGAGCTGACCTAGTCGGTAGGCATTAATATTAAAAGAAAATTATACCAGCTTCGCACAACTGGTGCCATGCCTCAAAGAAGAGCGGAGCTGGGCGGCTTTCCTCGTTTCTCTTTATTTTTATCTTTCTTTCTTCTTCTTTCCCTTGCTGTTTCTGTGTGTTTCTTGTATCCTTTTTTTTGTGTTTCTTTCTATTTTTCCTTTCTCTTCCTCGCTCTTTCTATCTTGCTGTCTCTGTCTTCCCTTTCTTTTTTCGCTCTATCTCTATTTTCACTTCTTTGTTTCTATCTCTCTCTCTCTCTCTCTGTTTCTTTCTTTATTTTTTGTCTTGCTCTATGTTTTTTTTTCTGTCTTATTCTTCATTTTCTTTCACTCCTTCTTTCTTCATTCCTTCATTCCTGTGCCCCCATAAAGCTTCACATTCGTGGAATTTTTCGTGAATTGACAATCTCGGGAATGTAATGATAAATTATATGGTGAGCCTTCAGTTAGCGTTATCTTGTGTTTCTTATACTCTGGGTAACACAACGACCCGTCGGTCCTACGTAGAAGCGGCAGCAGCTAAAAGGGACCTTATACACCACACCTGTGCGGCAATCAGGAATTATATTGGTATATTTTACGAAACAAATGTCAGTCCACTTCTTGCCTATTACCGACTCATTCTTTCTCTGCACTGCGGCACACCTCTAACCTAGCTTCTTGGAAGCTGTAAAAACAACAATAACGCCCCTATCTTCATTTCTTTAGCCTGTTAGAAACGCAATCAACGCAAGGAATACTTACGAAACGCTTGTTAGTCCTGCTTTCTGCAACCGTGCTTGGACTTAACAAAACGAACTTCTATAAACGTTCAGCAACACTGCCCACTGCGAGGATATTTTCCACCTAAAGGACGCGTAACCTGTGCGGTAAAGCTGGCACTCATTTTCTTCTCTATCGACTTGGTGAGAGAAGACTTATGGCATGACATAGCTATACCGTTTTTACTATCTTTGACAGTTTCGACGAGAAGATTAACAGCGACTTTGAAGGCCTACGAGATAACTGCCAGCATACGTAGTGCTTCTGAAACGTTAAGGAAATGTCTAGAAATTGTATTCCATCATTTTGAGGCAACTCTTAGGTTAAGGTCAACCCTCCTCCATTTAATTCAAATAGTTCGCCTACTGGTGTAATCAGCCCCGCCACGGTGGTCTAGTGGTTATGGCACTCGACTGCTGACCCGAAGGTCGCGGGATCGAATCCCGGCCGCGGCGGCTGCATTTTCGATGGAGGCGAAAATGTTTGAGGCCCGTGTACTTAGATTTAGGTGCACGTTAAAGAACCCCAGGTGGTCGAAATTTCCGGAGCCCTCCACTACGGCGTCTCTCATAATCATATGGTGGTTTGGGACGTTAAACCCCAGATATTATTATTATTACTGGTGTAATCAGTAGAGGCCGGATTTTTAGGCATTAAAAAAGCTCGTTTTCGGCGCCAGAAATAGGAAGGCAAAACAACGTTTTAGGCTTCCAAAATCGTATAGGCACAATAAAATTTCATATAAATGCAAATAATTTCAAACGAAGACCTGCGCGACCTCTATATACGACATGAAAACACAAATGTTATTGCTTAAGATGGCACAAAGGCGCCAACAGTTGAATATAGCCGTGCAATTGTGCTTTGTCCTGCACGGTTCACAGAACAAGTTCTCTCCCGTGTTCTGCACGGTGAGTCAAGTGTGCACTGTCGAATCAACACACTCCTGGGTGTTTTCACGGCATGATTGTGAAGGGGAGAGTAAGAGCAGATAGCCAGATGGCTAAAAGACCAGAAAGGATGGATTCCTCCTAATGGCTGGGTCGAATCGCGTAGAGCCAATTTCTCCCCCGGCAGTGAGCTACTGGCGTAGCCAGAGGTGGGGGTGGTGGGGAAGGTTCGGGAGGTTGAACTCCGGCCGCAGCTAAAAGGGACCTTATACACCACACCTGTGCGGCAATCAGTAATTATATTGGTATATTTTACCTCCGCGCAACACATGCGATTAGCGTATATCTCCTCGCAACTTTTCAGTTTTGCATCTGCATATATACACGCACTCGCACAAACACACACACGACGAGCATACACAAAGTATGAATGAACGCCTCCCCCCCCCCCCCCAGAAGAAGGTGTCTTGCTACGCTACTGCAGTGAACACCTTACAAAGTAAATTACTAAAACAAAAGCCGTATGCATGTCATTTTTTTTTCTCTTCACTCTCCTTTTTGCTGACGACTGCCTACAGTCTCGCATTCGCCAACCGCTCGCTCCATGTCGTTGCAGCGGCAAATACTCGCCGGCGTGTCCCACTTCACGACCGCTAGCGGTTCTTTCCGGGAGTTGGAGATCCCATCCAGCGTTTGCAGAGAACAGACGTGCTGCCCGGAGCTCTTTCATCTGGGGGAGACGCTATAGCGTCTCACGCAGTGCACCTCGCATGCTTGGCCCGTTGCTGTTGCAACCGCAACCAAACCAATGTAGAACCTTGCCCACATCGGCGGTACCCGCTACGGACTTTCTCCGGCAAGGACTTTGATTGCTACGACTATTTGGAGTTTTCCGAAACGTGAAGCCGCCCTGCCGAGCCTCTTTCCAGTCATCGAGCACGGCCAAGACGGTAGCGTCTCAGTGACGCCGCGCCGACGCCGCCGTAACTTTCGGAGCCTGGCCGCGTTCGTGCGAACGCCAATCGCGCTGCATTGACTTTCGGAGTGCCCTTGATTTCCACTACGTCGACATGACTTCTACAGTTCCTGCCAACGACTCAACATCCATGGATGCTTCAGACTCCAACGAATATCCAGCGGACCCAGACGATGGTTCCTGGTTCACTGCTACCCGCCGACGCAAGCCAAAGACCACAGCGAATTCTGCACCCGCGCCCGAGCCTGCCAAAAATCAGGTGACCCCACGGCCACCCCCCCTACCTGTGGATGACTTAAAGGTTGTATTCCGACCACAAGGAGGCCTTCGCCTCAGTGATTGGGCGCAACACCTGGTGGCACGCGCCATCAGCATAGCTGCCGGACTACCGGGAGAAACAGTCAACAAGCTCCTCTTTCGCATAAATGCGGAACGCAACATTGCGATAGCAAGCACGCCAGACGAAACCACTGCTACAAAGCTACAAGCTGTCACTGTGTTAAATTTGGGAACGCAGCGATATGAAACGCACGCTTATATAGCCGCACCAGACAATTCTTGCAAGGGAGTCAGCATGGGTCCCGAGAAGAATACTTCACCCACCGAACTCCTCGACAACATCTACACACCCGACGCCGAAATCCTGCACGCCCGCATGATGGGGTCCACAAACACTGCGCTGATAACCTTTGCAGGCCTTCAGGTTCCACGCTATGTATACTACTACCGTGCGGAATACCGATGCTACATTCACCGACCTCGCAAACAAGTGTGCGCAATCTGCCTTGCATTGGGACATCGGGCCGACGTGTGTCCAACCCCAAGTGAACGCCGATGTCACGCATGTGGAGTTGAGACACCAGCGCCGCAGCACAGCTGCACGACTCGGTGCTTCCACTGCAAAGGCGACCACCCAGCTACGCACCCCCACTGCCCTGCGAGGGAACCGAAACCTCCGAACAAGCAATACGTAAAGAAAGCACTGGAGGCGAAAGCGTTGACACAACCCCCTACATCACCACCCAAGGGACACCGACCCAGGTCCAGAACGAGGCGTAGCCGATCCAAGAGCAGAGGGAAGTCTCAAGACAAGTCAACGGCACCCTTGAAGAACACACCAGGAACCACATCCAAGCCCAGGACCCCAACCCCGGGACCGATCCAAAAAAGAACAGATCCGGAAGTGCTGAAGGATCAGAATCGCCACCCGCCAAGAAGCCAGCGCCCGCTGGACAGACACCTCCGGCTAAGGTGAGTTGGGCAGCAGGGCCTCCCAGGCTGACCTCTCCCTTACCTCCATCCGCCCATCATCCTCATTACATACCCACCCCAACGTACCCCCTACCTCAAACGTACATAACTGCACAAAGCAAGAGCTGCAAGATGCCCTGGCAACACTCAGGGATTCGCTTAAGGCTGAGGTGACCAGCATGATCGCTGAAGCAATTAACGATTTCCGTGCAGAACTCAGGGATATGTTAAAGGCCCATACACAAGCGCTTGTTACAGAACTAAAGCAGCACATCCAAGAGAGCTTCGCGTCATTTAGTGCAGGGCCCCAAGACTCATCCCCACTTGCCCCAAACATCAAGGGCCTGACCAAACGACCACACCCGTACATTCGCCCATCCCTACTAACTCAGGACACAGTCCTCAAGGAGCAAGATGGCCCCCCCTCAACATCATAGTCCTCCTGCCTTCACCATGTGGCAGTGGAACTGCAGGGGGTTCCGAAGAAAGCGGAGCTCCCTGCAACAGTACACTGCCACTTTCGCGCACCCTCCGGATATCGTGGCTCTGCAGGAGACGCACTGCACACCTACCCTTTCGGGCTTCCATTCGTACACAGATCACCAAACACCATCACTTGTCGCAATACTTGTATCCAAACGGTTGACAACAATCGAACACTCACTGTCGTCCTCGATTCCACATGTGCTTGTTGAAATCGTTCCTCAGAAGCGCAGCCAGCAAAGTTTATTTATACTTAACATCTACAGCTCCCCTAAATCTAGGAGAGATGACTTCGGGTACCTCATTGCAGAAACGTGCAAGCTAGGGGAACAAGTCGTAGTGGTTGGCGATTTTAATGCCCCGCACACGTCGTGGGGTTACCTATCGGCCACACGTAAAGGTACCAAATTAGAACGCCTCATCTGCAATCACAGATTTACCCTACTCACAGATCCACTAGTACCAACTAGAATAGGAACCAGCGTAAGCAGGGATACGTGCCCTGACCTAACCTTTGTCAGGGGAGTTAGCAATTATTCCTGGTTAAATCTGCAAGAAACGTTAGGTAGTGATCATCGCATTCTTTCTACTATACTGCAGATCTCCAACCCCCGTCACCCAGAGCGGAAGGTTAGTCTCACTAATTGGGACGAATTTAGGAAGCAGCGCGCTCAAGTCGACAACACCACGCCACCGCTAAGTGAATGGCTACACTGCTTGCAGTCTGACCTTGAAAAAGCAACCAAGCGGATAACGACTACAACTGAAATCCCAGATGTAGACAGGCATCTTTTACATCTGTGGGACGCGCGCCGAAGCCTCATAAAACGCTGGCGTCGTCAGAGACACAATCGCAAGCTTAGACTTCGCATTGCTCAACTCACGTTTCAAGCCGAACAATACGCCACAGAGCTCACGAGGAACAATTGGCACAACTTTTGTCACTCTCTTAATGGAACGCTAAGTACTGCGCGCACGTGGGCCATACTAAGGGCTCTTATTGACCCGAAAAGTACCAAGTTCTACACGAGCAGTACCATCCAAATACTCCTACACAAGCAGGATGAGGATGACAAAAGCATCCTACAGAAGCTTCAAGACAGGTACATTGCTACAGGCCCTCGGCCAAAATATGAAAACTACCCATATGCAGAATGAACGCCACTGGATGCGGATATCACCGTGCATGAAGTTCGCCCTGCTCTTCTGAATATCAAGCGCAACACAGCACCAGGGAAAGACAAAATTCAATACTCCCTCCTTCGGAACCTCGATGACGAAGACCTACAACAGCTCACAGAATTCTATAACACTCATTGGAAATCCGGAACGTTACCTCAGGAATGGAGACATGCCGAAATAACACTAATACCTAAACCCGGTAAAGCCCTTGTACTCGAAAACCTGCGACCAATTTCGCTAACGTCTTGTGTTGGAAAATTAATGGAGCATGTTGTCCTCCAAAGACTCCAACCATTCCTTGAGGCCCAGGGATTTTTTCCTGACACATTGTTTGGGTACCGGGCCCATCTGTCCACGCAAGACATACTTCTCCAAATAAAAGAGGAAGTAATGGACAGCCTCAGTTCTGCGCAAACTAGAGCTCTGCTTGCCCTGGACATCCGTGGTGCATTTGATAATGTGTCGCACGACCTAATACTAGAGAATCTCGCATCGACCCGGTGTGGACGACGAGTTTATGACTATGTGAAGGCCTTTCTCACAGACAGGACGGCAACCATAGGATTAGGCTCGCTTCGCAGCGACGTCATCAAGCTAGCGGGTAAAGGCACGCCACAAGGATCGGTGCTGTCCCCGACACTCTTTAACATCGCCATGGCTAAATTGCCGCCTCTACTGACCTCCATTCCAAGTCTGCGACATGGTTTATACGCGGACGACGTCACTATTTGGGTGACTAAAGGCTCAGACGGACAAATACAAGACGCGCTCCAAGAAGCAGTAAATGTGGTTCAGGATTACGCTCGAGCTGATGGTCTAACTTGTTCTGCAGAAAAGTCGGAACTACTGCTCATTCGTCGTCCCCAGCGAAATCCCGACAACAGCCCTCAAATCACAGTCATGTTAGAAGACCATGTAGTTCCCTGCGTAAAGAAACTCCGCGTCCTTGGCCTCTATATTCAAGCTGATCTCAAGGCGACATACACCATGAAAATATTAGAACAACAAGTTTCTCAAATCACGCATATGATCCGTCGCATCACAAACCGAAGACATGGACTTCAGGAGCAAGACATTTTGCGCATAGTCAACGCCTGCATAGTAAACCGCATCACCTACCACGTCCCTTATCAGACCCTAACGCTCGCACAAGAGAGAAGACTAGACGTTATTCTCCGCAAAGCCGTCAAGGCAGCGCTTGGACTACCCATGTACGCATCCACCGAGCGTCTCCTAGCCATGGGAGTGCACAACAACGTAAAGGAATTAATCGAAGCACAGCGTAACAGTCAGATACGAAGACTCCGCAACACCCAAGTGGGAGAGCGGCTACTCATCAATATAGGATATCCTCCGAACCAATGCAGATACAATGTAGCAGAAAAACAGCTACCCAGTGACCTCCGAGCACGAATTACAATCGCTCCGCTGCCACGTAACATGCACCCTGAGCGCAACGCTGGGCGTAGGCGGGCAAGGGTGAAAAATCTCACACGCCTCATCGATCAATCTCCCCCAAACACTGTTTTATACTCTGACGCCGCTAGACACCGCTTCCGCGATTTCACAGTCGGAGCAGTGGTGAACAATGACCACGACATAGTAGCCTCAATTAGCGTACCTAGCAAGAAAATATCTGAGGGCGAAGAGTGCGCCGTCGCTCTGGCGATTGCCCACGCTGCTGTAAACCTTCCTCATGCAGATGTTATTCTAATTATTACGGATTCACAGGACGCCTGTCGAGCCTTCACACGTGGTATCGTCTCACAACACACACACCGCATTTTGAACACTGCATTCCACACATCACATAGGTTCCGACTTGTCTGGACCCCTGGGCACGCCTCTCTCCCCGGTCATGACTGCGCACATGCAGCTACCCGAGCGCTCACTAACCGGGAACCGGAGGAAGAGCTGTCCAACCCAGATGAGCGGCACGCGAACACGGAACTTCTAGGATATCGAGACACTCTGGATTACTATAGGCGAGAACGCCTACGGTACCCTCCACCACACCATACGCTGACCCGAGAAGATGCGACCGCGATGCGGCAACTGCAGGCCAACACTTTCCCCAACCTACACTTCCCCCACATCCTCCATCCAACTTCCTACCCTGACAAATGCCCTGGCTGCGGTGCGGTACCGACGTTATTTCACGTAACGCTGGAATGTCAGCGTCCACCAGCCAGGCGCTCTCCCATCTCCTCTCCTATTCCAACCCTGCAAGACTGGGAGGCCATGCTGCGTGACGGAAGCCCGAGTGGCCAGCGGGCGTTGGTCCGTCGGGCACGAGACGCGGCAGCGGCTGTTGGAGCTCTGGACTGAGAGCCCCACCCGACAGTTCTCAATACTGCTAATAAAAGTTTTTCTCTCTCTTTCCGGGAGTTGGTTGAACTAGAGGACAAGGTTGAACGCCATAGTTCGAACAGTCAATATTGCGCGTTAACATGAATATTGGTCTCAAACTGCTCCTCGGAGCAAAACTTCAGACTAAAAAGAGTTCACATAGGCGCCAATTTTGAAAATAGGCATTTGTAAGCGTTTAGGCACAAACGCCAAAAGTAGGCATTTATATGCACTTATAAAAACACTATAAAAGACCTCCTTAACCTCCGATTCATTATCATATATCAAAGTGGCGCGATAGGAGCGCAAGGAACGAAATAGGCATTTGCGTAAAATCCGGTCTCTAGTAATCAAGGATCAAAGTCGACACACATACAAAAATTCAAGTAATCGTCCGTGTACCGGAAAGCTTAATAATACAATTGCCTAAGGCGTCTTCAAACGTTTGTCAGTCTTGCTAAGATATAAATCAATAAGAATCGGAGCAACGTTAAAACCAATGCAAATTTCTGATTTCTGCACATAAACGCCTTCCTTCCGTCTTACCACCATCAACGTTAAATTGTGGAAAGGATTTCTAGAAACGCCTCCTGTAGACGCCCCACAGTTATCAGTGAAAACCGTTTCTTGCACTTGTTCATTATTAGCCATTAACACATTTTAACAATCCTCCACGCGACACGGAGTAATAAAGGTCTTCGATATCTATGCTAAAAGCTTTACTAACCCCCGGGGCTTTCCTCTGAGAGAAACTGCACTAGCGCCTGAAAATTATGCATGCAAAAAGGGTCTGAAAAACTGAGTGAGGTTAAGCAGTTTGCAAATAACTAGATAGAGCGACTTGCCAGGTGGCTTTCTCTCAAGCAATTCTTCGAAAAGGAATCTCGTTCTTATGTGTTTTCGCTGAAAAAGACAATACTGAGGTTATTCGTATTGTGTCTTACAAAGAAAAACAAGCCCTTAAAAAAGCCATCTAATTTCCTTAATTCTACGGTTAGCGATTTAGCCTTAACGTTGGTCAAAGGTAAAAGGAATTACGAAACGAACATTAAAATGAAAGGTGTTTCGGAAACCGTAAGGGGTCCTTGTTCACAATCATTGTGAACAAGGTCTCCGTACGAGAGCCGAAACATCTCTAATTTTAAAGTTCTTTTCGTATTTCGTCGGCGTATTGCTTTTACCTTTGACCATGGCGAGTTTTAACGCGATAGCGTTAGAGAGCTCTTGTCGCAGGAATTCCGGTGTCGGCATCGGCGTCGCCACCGACGCTTGTGAGCGAAAAATCGTCCGTGAGCGAAAAATCGAGAAAAATCCAAATGAAATAAACAATAGAAACCTTCGGTCACACTGAGGATCGAACCCGAGCCGTTTGCGTGGCAAGCAGATGTCCTACCACAAAGCCACGATTTTACTTGCAGCTCCTTCGAGAAAAAAACACTACATAAATGCCATGTAGTGGAAGTAGTCTACTTAACGCATTTTGTTCTGCAGTTGTGACGACGAAATTGAGCCCATTCGGCGATTTGTGGGCGCATTTGCGAGGGCATCAAACTACGTTTTTTGCGCGACGCCATGCTTCGAAAAAATTGGCGGACACTTAAGCTTCGCCTTTAAGAGTTGAACGCGATAGCGATATCCTGTTCCTAGTGCGCACTTCGAACACTACGAGTGTTTAACAGAATGCGCGCACTAAGGTGTGTGCCTTATGTAATGGGTAGCATGCTTTAAACCAGGAGCATTTATGCGCGAGAAATTTTATCGAAGTTGCGATGCACCCACTACGTGGTCTTAAGGGAATACGCGCAGTAATGTGTGTGCCTTTTGTAATGGGTGGCTGTCTTTAAACCACCAAGTCGTTATGATCGTGACATGGTGTGACGCCCGATGGCAATGTACGCTTGTTCCACGCAATATTACTGCGATATTACATCTCGTACTGACACCTGTATACAGGACGCGTATTTTTGGGAAGCATGAAAGTTACTTTCAGTGCAGCTCCAAGCGGAGGCGTGGCTGTGTGGTAGAACGCTTGCTTGCCACGCAGGCGGCCTTGGTTCGATTCTCACTCGGACCCAACATTTTTATTATTTATATATTTGCAGCTTTTTCGATTTTTCGGTCACGGACAAGATGATGATTTTTCGCTCACAACCAACGGCGCCGACGGCGGAATTTCTGCGATACGTGCTCTTTAACGTTATCGCGTTAAAAGGCCGGGATAGTGCAGCCAACGCCGCTAAAAACACACACGAACTTTCAAACAGCTAAAAAAATGGACACCTATGTCCATCTAGCGGAAAACATATCAAGCCAACGCCTGCTTCCTATAAAAGGCTTGATCAAGCAAACAGCAAACGCTAGATAATGTGCTGCCATCTGTGAGGTATTGTGAGAAATATGCCTCTACTCTTGCACACGGAGGTGCTTTAGATCGAAAACATGTACCATTACTATTGGCGCCGAGATCGAGCAGAGTCGGCACCTAGTGGCGAGCGGAAGGAAGCCCGTGGTTTGGATGGCTCCTTGCGTTTTCTGTAGCCACACCGTAATCGCATGTGTGCGTACGTCATGCGTGTCCTCAGATTACAGCTTATTACGTTGTGCTAGCATAGTATCAAATGCTTGTACGTATGCCTACACGATGTGCATAAGTATTTTGCCGTACGAGACTTGTATGCACTTTAATAAGTGAGTACACGCCCGTGTCGGTATGGCGCTAGGACTAACCATCGTACCGTCCATTCGCCAGAATCATTTCAATGTGGGTGCCGCTTTCTCCTTCAAGCACACCACTTAGTTCATTCGGCGTCATCCTATACAAAAAAAAATCACAGCATCTCCACGGAGTGAATGATGATGAGTGGGCGCTGCTGCGGAGGTTCATCGGTAAACCGTGAATCTTCCGTGAATTCTGCCCAGTACATCATCACCGACGTGAGATCGGGCGCGTTTATACTAAAGGTTCGGTGAGTTATGACGACTTGCAGCTCACTTTAATTTTACATGTACGCTGTGAATTTTCATTGTTTAGAAAACCATTGCTTTAGAAAACATCTGGCGTCTTTCGTTAAGCAGCTGGCGTCTTTTCGTTTTGCTTTAGAAACATCTGGCGTTCTTTCGTTTTGCTTTTAGAAAACATCTGGCGTCTTTCGTTGGTTTATTTCATCAATCAACGGCGTTTTGAACAAAATCTTTATTGTGTAATCACGCACAGGAGAAATCTCACCAGGCACTACCTTGGAGGTAAACAATGGCTGTTAATGGGAATGATAGACAGAAGAAGTCGGCTTTTAGCTAACACTTACACTTCTACTTCTACTAACGTTTCCTACTGGAACATGCCAATGGCCGCTAATGGGGAATGAGGGACAGAAGAATTCGGCTTTTAGTTAACGCGCACGCTGCGAATTTTTTGTTGTTCAGCAACGCACAGGAAAAATCTCCCACCGGCACCACCTTGGAGGTCAAGATCTGGTACTAGCGTTACGACTGGTTACGCACTACTACGACTACGAGGGACGAACGGGTGCCGCCTTAAGGAGCTTCGCCCCTAAAAAAGTACTAAATGTCGAGGTGTGAATGCAGAATTTTTGCGACACCATCTCGTGATGTGTTGGCGATTTGGAAATCCTTGTGATACCGCAAAGCATGAACTGGCGTCTGCACAGGACGGTAAGCGGTAAAAAAGACTTGAAGCCACACATTTCTACAGCAATACGCGTATTCATGCAAACAGAAAAATCACAGCATATCCACGGAGTGAATGATGATGAGTGGGCGAAGCTGCGGAGGTTCATCGGTAAACCGTGGATCTTCCGTGAATTCTGCCCAGTACATCATCACCGACGTGAGATCGGGCGCGTTTATACTAAAGATTCGATGAGTTATGACGAATTGCAGCTCACTTTAATTTTACATGTACGCTGTGAATTTTCATTGTTTAGAAAACCATTGCTTTAGAAAACATCTGGCGTCTTTCGTTAAGCAGCTGGCGTCTTTTCGTTTTGCTTTAGAAACATCTGGCGTTCTTTCGTTTGCTTTTAGAAAACATCTGGCGTCTTTCGTTGGTTTATTCATCAATCAACGGCGTTTTGAACAAAATTTTTATTGTTTAATCACGCACAGGAGAAATCTCACCAGGCACTACCTTGGGGGTAAATAATGGCTGCTAATGGGAATGAGAGACAGAAGAAGTCGGCTTTTAGCTAACACTTACACTTCTACTTCTACTAACGTTTCCTACTGGAACATGCCAATGGCTGCTAATGGGGAATGAGAGACAGAAGAATTCGGCTTTTAGTTAACGCGCACGCTGCGAATTTTTTATTGTTCAACAACGCACAGGAAAAATCTCCCACCGGCACCACCTTGGAGGTCAAGATCTGGTACTAGCGTTACGACTGGTTACGCACTACTACGACTACGAGGGACGAACGGGTGCCGCCTTAAGGAGCTTCGCCCCTAAAAGCAGAGTGCACGAATATCTACTTCATCTAATTAGGCAGAAATGCAGGTTCTCTTTCTTTGTAGCCGCTAGAGCAAGAAGTAAATACTTCAATGGCTCAGTCGCGCAACTCAGTTTATATTGTGGTATAGGCAAAATACAATTTAAACGCGTGCAAATGAAGCAAGAAAAAACATCGAGCACAGGGCAAAACACGAAAGTGACTGAAGACCAGTACCCCATTGATTGGCAGACTGCACTTCTCTCACAATGAATAGGTACGTTAGGACGGTTGCGTGCATTGATGTCGCAATGGAGGGCACATACACCAACACTAAGCTGCAGTCAAGGCGCTTTACTCGCCAACAATCGACTCAAACCGCATACGGCGAAGCGCCGCTGCGTACATTTGTATACGCGCCGCCGACCGCCTATCTGCCATCTATAGCCCGATCTCGCGACGTATAGATACATCGCGCGCGCCCGTGTGCGTGTGTGTGTAACAATACACATTAATAAGTATGCACTTAGTGATTGAAGTGCGCACTAGGGGCTGGACTTCGCTATCGCGTTCAACTCTTAAAGGCGAAGCTTAAGGGTTCCCCAATGTTTTTGTCAAATCCTTGATTTCTTCGCATTACAAGCAATTCTGTCAACATTATGGCTTAAAAAACAGCCGATAGCCCGTTGCCTAATGATCGATGGCAGAAAGTTTACTGCACTTAAATTCTTTTTTATGGCTTTTAAACCTTTTCTGACAACAATCTGTCTGGCATAATTACGAAACGCCCTCCCTTATATCAAACTACCGGCGTGAGTTTCTTCTCGACACAATAATTAGGCAAAGGCCAGATAGGATCAGGAGTGCTAAGCTGCTTTTAGATCTCTTGATGTTGGGTATACAGTCTGACATGCAATGCGAGCGCTCTTCTTCAGTATATGGGGTTTTAAGCGCCAAAGCCACGATATGATTATGAGGCACGCCGTAGTGGAGAGCTCCGGAAATTTCGACCATCTGGTGTTCTTTAACATGCGCTGATATCGCACAGTACACGAGCATCTGCCCTTTCGCCTCCGCCGTTATGCGACCGCCGCGGCTGCGATGACACCTGCGACCTTCGGGCACGGAGAAAGAATTATTGAGGAGGCGAAACTGCGCCCGCTCAGGCGTCCTAATAAAGTCATGGAATCGGGCACAGCGCTCACGCGCCCTCTGTCATGAGAGTCCGCTGGAGGAGAAGGAAAAATTTGCAGTGGCTTAGCTCGGCTATGCCAGGATATACGTAGCGTTAGCAAAGGTTCAGCTGAATATTCTTAGTTTTCCAAATTGTCTAGGATTATTAGCCTTCTTCTGTTCATTCTTCGTACGCTGAATCTCTAATTGCCAGGCAACTACTTCGGGATCCGATGAGATAAGCTTCTCGGCTCTTCTGCGCCGTCTAGCAGCATTTGCGCTCTCCTTCTCTATGGCGTTACCCACCTGCAAACGTCAGTCAGAGGCGCTATCAAGCGGCCCCAGCGCGGTGTCAGACGGCGACTGCACAGCGAAGGCGAATAGCTGCGCGCGCGCAGGCGCCACTGTGTCTATGGCTACGACGTCACTCCTCTCGAATGCGGTGCAGACCAGCAGCGGCGAGCCGCGCGCGGCGGTGGCGGAGTCTGCGCGCGCGTCGGCGCCAGCGTATCTGCCGCGCCTACGACGCCACTCCTCCCGAACGCGCAGACCAGCAGCGGCGGTGTCGGAGAGCGCGTGAGATGCCAGCTCCGGTGACCCAGCTGTACGATATCACTGATCCTCGCGAATGCACAGCACGGCTCATGATCATCCAGGTGAAATCGGCTCCGGCTAGGCAAGTGTAGCTAACGCTACAAAAATGCGCGCGTCCCTCTCACCGCGCTCTCCGACGAAGCTCGTCGGTTCAAGGCCATTCGTCGCCAATTCGCCGTTCGCGCTTCACGCCCGAATGGATGTGTTTTGGTGCGTCCTCGCCGGCTCCAAATTTTAACGCGACAGCGTTAAAGGGACACTAAAGGCAAATATTAAGTCGACGTTGAGTGTTGAAATAGCGGTTCATAAACCTCGTAGTGCTACTTTTATCCGAAGGAAGTGCTTATTTTGAAATAAATCACGTTTTGGGGGTCCGCATCGCGTTATCGCACTTCAAATCACCCGCCTGAAATCAGACTTTCATACGTCACTGCTGCCGTGCCCAACGTTGCCCGCCTTTACTGCGCGGCCGCCGACACTAGTAGCAGCAGAGCGAAAGTAGCGGGGCCCACAGCAGCAACAACGGCCATCGAAGCCATTGAAGCTTGCCGTAATCGCCGCAATGGATGTGTGTTTTTGACTGTTTAGCACACTGGCGCAATGGCATGACACTAAGCCACTTCGAGCGTAAGGGTTCATTCCGTGGCACCCAGTGAAAAGACACATCGGTTTTCTTGCTGCCGCACTGGAGTTGTGCACCATTCGGGCATCCGGCAATATCACATGCATGCGGCAATTTGTCGAACATTCTGTCAGAGCGACTTTCACGAGCGCGCAAAACACACGCGGTAGTACGGGATCCCGAAACTACCACTGAGACACGACCTCGTGAGCGAAGCAGGGCGCCGGGCGAAGCGCGGTTTGGCGAAAACGGAACCTTTGAACCACGCGCGCCGTTCCCCATGGCAACGCAACAGAGGTTCTATTTTCCATGAATCAAACGGAAACGAACAAACAGCATTTTATTACGTCTTTTCATGCACGGAAGGTTCTTTTTTTGTTGCTGCTGGTTTGATTACTAGTGATGTATTGTAGGCAGACTCTCATACGTCATCGCGATCACTTCGAGAATGTCCCACTCGTGGCGCTCATCATGTAATACATTTAGCTTAATTTCTCGGCAAGTAGGGCACTGTTGTTGATAATATTGTCCACGGGTGAGAGCATGTAACAATATTGCCGCTTTATAAGTTGTCATACATTGAGCTTTCACTCTGACATAAATTGTTATTTGCCTTTAATGTCCATTTAAAGAGCTCGTGTTGCACAAATACCGGTGTCGCCGTCGGTGAGGCTAGCGATTGAAAAGGCGATGCGCACGGGGCCAAATTACGCTCTTAAAGGCGAAGCTCAAGCGCACTCCAAGTTCTTATCGGTAAATGAACGAGAAAAATGGCGTCACATACAGGAATATTACCAGCGTGATATATTTTGTATAACGCAAAATCTATAATTTTTGACAACGTGAACTCAATGAGTTAGGTATCATTTCAACGAATGAATGGGACTTTACGCCATAAATTCAGATTTAGGTTCGTTGCGGCGGCCGCATTTAGATGGAGGCGAAATGCTAAAGGCCCGTGTGCTTACATTTAGGTGCACGTTACAAAACCCCAGGTGGTCGAAATTTCACGTCTTTTTTTGAGAACAGAAGGCAAGTAGCGGGGACAGCGCGGAAAGATTGAAGGCACGGCATCTCGTAACAACACTGGCCATTTCGGTTTGTCAAGGAGAACTTCGCCACCAAGTTCGCCATAGTAGCGCCGCCTGTCTATGTCACTGTTCGAGAAGTGCTTCTCGCAAACTTAGTCACGAGGCGTCAGCTGTCGGCCTTTTCTTCGTATGGTGCGAGCCCACGCTTCCAACCTCACTGGGTCACTATGGCCTCGAGGCCCACCACTGGAAACGCCGGCGCCACCGTCGGCGTGACGGGCTTGGCAGGATCACGTGATCTCAGAGGCCGCGTCGGCTGCTTGTGGAGCGCTGCCTGCGTGCTTTGACAACGAGTTTCAAGCCCTACATGCGCTGCGGTCTGTTCAAATACGCAAGTTTTCTCGCATTTTCTGCTCAATTGAAACCATTGTAATAGAGTGGCTGCCTCCGAAGGCGACGAACAAGGGGCTCTACCGCTCGGTGCCGCAGTGCCAGGCTTACGCAACAGAGACCAGTGTCAGCCTGCACCCGTAACCAGCGGGACAAGAAACTGCGTGAAGCATGGGTTGTAAAGCTAAGAACCGGCAAGTAGCCATCAGCTACGGGTCTTGTGTGCAACAAGCCACTTCCGCGACGAAGACTTTCGTTACTGCGTTGGGTCTGCGATGTTCGGTCAGACAGCAGACAGCGCTCACTGAGACGATGGCTCACGCGCACTTCCCGCCGGCAAATGATGCTTATCTACCACAGGATTGAAAAGGCGCTACAATTTAGCACGTGCGATACCATCTCAGAACCCTCCCGTGCGACCTCTTCATCGCCGGCCCCGTGCTCAGCGTCCACAAAATCGGCTGCAGATGCGCAAGTCATTGTTTACATACGTTGAATTAAAAAAACTCACAGGGTCCCTTATGCATTCGCCAAAGATGACTAGATGGCGAAAGCCCTCTTCTTGTCAGTCGATGTACTGATTCTCCCGCGCCCCCCTCCAAAAGCGTTCTGCACCTAACGTGGTTTTGCACGGCCTCTGTGACCGATCACGGAGGCAATGCAAAACGACCATGATGTGTGAATACGTCATCATGATGACGTTACATGATGCGTATTACATGATGACATATTCACATGACGTTACATGTCATGTGAATACGTCATCATAATGACGCTACATGTTTTGGTTACCTGTGACGTCATTAGGACGTCATATGATCACGCCATCACGTGCCGAATATTTTTTTGCATCACTTGTGTTGACGCCGCCGACGCGGGACGCCGACGGGCAACCTCCCCGTTTGATGAAGCTTCATATCTTTCGCCTTCATAAGCTACACAACGTTTTGCATTGCCTCCGTGATCGGCCCGCCGATCACGCAGGCAATGCAAAGGGACCATTTCGTGTGAATACGTCGTCATGTGACATCACGTTATGTAACGTCATGGTGATGTCATAATGAAGTTACAAATTCAGGAGACCTGTGACGTCATATGATGGCGTCATCACGTGACGATTGCTTTTTGCGTCACTCGTCTTGACGCCGCCGACGGTCAATCTACCCGTTTGAAGAGGCACCTAAGGCTTTCGCCTTCATAAGCTACGCGACGTTTGCTGGTGGAAGTACATAACGAAAAAGTCAAATGCTGCGGCTCTGTACTGCATTTCTGCTGGCAATAACATTTTTTCAATCAAGCTTGCGTTCCCCTGACACAAACACTATGTGCTAAAAGCCCAAATTTATTTGTGCCACTCTCAAACCGAACGTTGGGCCTCTCCAACCCCATGTATTTTCTTGGAGCCTCATTTATTTTCGTGGGAAAGATATGCCACCCTGTTTGCGTTAGACACCACACTGCTGCCAAAATTGCTGGTGTACTCGCCAATTAATTACTATCCTGTTTTGCGGCTCCTGGTTGCTGCAATAACTTCTATTTTATTCACCGCTATTTCAAGCTCATGTGGGTCCTAGTTCACAGCCTACGTTGCAGAACAAGTCTGGGGAACGTTACTGTATTTTCTTTCTTTTCTTTCCTTTTCTGTATTTTCTTTCTACTATACATGCTCGGTCTCGTAGACTGCTTCTCCTTCCACCAGCAATTTCGAAGTGGTGAAGCTTTGGTCTATGGATATGTTGATGACAGAGAGCGGCAAGTTCAGTGGAATCCAAAGGGAACGATAATTAAGGAGCATTAAAAAAGGCGTCGCACTTGCTCACGTTTAGTGTGAGCACGATATGAAACGAATGCACTGAATATAGAAACAGAAGCAGTGGCATTTGCCCGCTGAGAAGTACCGATCAGTACGCAGTGCGAGACAACTTGTCAAATGACATTGAAACGCACACGAATTTAGACCGAAAAAAAAAACACTGAATCGTCCGGACGGCACATCACAAAGTTGCCATGCGCACCGAAGCCGTAGTTGTAACGAAATTGCTTTTGAACTGCTCTGATAGCGTCCGCGCAACATTAGTTGCTTTGTGTACTCACAAAATCTCGTATCTTGCGGCCTAAAGTTCACAGCGCGGTGCCAAAACGCGCTCGTAGCAAAAGCGAAATCATCAGTACGAACATACATGCAGACGCTCATACATGCAGAGGCACCGTCAGTCGTCGCGAACCCGTGCGATCGCTGGCTTGAGGCTTCTTTCTGTTATGCTCCCTTTGGTTATACAGGCAGTCTACTCTAACGAAATATTTCACATAGTTTGCACTCAGCGAGTGACTACCTTTCACGCAAGAAGCCGGTTCAGGGGTCTCCAACACGGTGACCGGGTGAAGCGGGTGCTCGGTTTTCTGCAAAGAGACAGCGACTGTAGACTATCTTGTGCTTTCAGTTCGTCGAAAATGATTATTTTGACAGTAAAGAACACAGTTCCTTTCTAAAGTACTTACAGAAATGCCCTGGAGGGCTTACCGCGTGGTGTTTTTGTAGAGCGTCGACAGCAAAACCTATGGGGAGCGCGCCGGCGCTATCCTACCTAGCACGCAATCGAGGCGCGTCCGATAGCTGAAGACAATAGTCCCACAATTGTGTCCGTGTTTGCTGCGTGAGAATAAAAAAAACAGCATTATTTTCTACGACACGCTATTTGAAAAGAGCGTCAGCGCGCACTAAGGAGATATTTATATTTGTTTTGCTTTATGCAGTGTCATTTCGCGTTTTTTCACCTGTGAAAACGTCGCACCTTTTACGTGCACCTCACAGTCAAAATGGCATCTGCGTCTTCAGGTGAGCGCTCGTCACCCTTCAGCTTTTTTGAGGATTCGCCGAGGGAGCTTGTGACAAATTTCACTAACAAAGGCTGTCTAAGCCTGTGACGGCCGCTCGAATAATCAAGCGGCCGTCACAGGACATACGGAAAGTTCACAAACCAAAACTAAATGCGAAACGCGCGCCGAACCGGACTACTTCGCGGAGCAGTACATGTGCAGTAGCTCCGCCCCAGTAGCCTTTCCTTCATTGCGAAGAAAAGTTTGCCGCGAGTGTAGCAGTTCGTTTCAAGCGCTCTACGGCCTATAATTCTGGCAGCATCGATTAGTAACTGCAGCTAAAATATTTGTCATATCTACCGATTAATGTTACAGACAGAAATCATAGAAATGTTACATTGTACGAGGCGCTATCACCATTTTTATGGGTCGCGTCCATAGAAGAGCATGTAAGAGATGGCAACAAGCCGAAAACGTGATTTGTCGTGCTTCGGCGTAGACCGCATTCCGCCGTGACGCTATCGCGCTACCCTCGCGCGCTGCCGCGGCCTAGAGGTTCTCCTCCTCAAATATTTCTTTCTCCGTGCTTTCAGGTCAGCAGCCGGGTGCAGCAACCAGTGACCCACCGCGATGGGCGACTAGTCTAGTGAAACTGCGCGGCAGGTGTATGGTGTCCATACTTCTTTCTTGCGTCCGTGTTTGCACGCCGTGTGTTTTTAACATAACCATGACTTCAGATTTTAGATCAGAGGTCCCAAACTGTCCTACGCTACTAGTCCGCAGTAACAAAATTTATTCTTCCACAAGGGCCCGGACAGTGAAGAAGATTGGATCGGGGCAGGGGTTGAACAAAATGTCAGCTAACGTTGCCATTTTAAATAACACCTTTCTCATATCTCATATAGGTTAATTCTTAAGGAGATTTGACATCAGAAACATGTCACTACTGATCTGCAGAATGACGGAAATCTAAGCGCCGATTCTGAAATATAAAGTTTTGTCCCGCGGTTATGGTTCAATGCAGAGTGTCCGAACGGGGTTCCTCACAAATAAAGAACAAAAAGTCCGGTAGATCCCACGCACTGTGGAAATCGTTGTAATGCGGAGCAGCCAGCAATGAGCTGCATACATTGCATACAGTCTTTCACCCAACCAGGCAGACTTCTGCCGAATATTTACCTTTAATACATTGCCTTGTTTGTCTGGCAAATGATGTGATTCATGTCATGACATCTAGTTCACTATATATCGCATGCTTGTAATGCATGCATGCATATATGTACAATCTGGTATATACCATGCTATTCAAACGTATATTCTGGTTTATACAATACATGACCTGTCATTTATGTTCGCCACGAACTCATGTCATACCATACCAATTTTGTATACATTTACTCAAAAAAACCGGAGGAACGGCAAGAAGACAGTGTCATGTAAATCACACCATACATTAGAGGTATTTCTTCTTACCACCTGCATTTATGTTCGCCATACAGTTACGTAACGCAATACCAATTTTGGTGCATATAAAGCAAGCGAACCGGCCGCAAGCGCACCATGAGCGTGGCATATAAATCATGCCCTACGTGACATGCATATCATGATTTTCATGTTACCACCTGTCATTTATGCTCGTTGAAGAGTCGTCAAGTCACGCAATGCCAATTTTGGTGTATAGAGCTAGCGAAACGGCCGCGAGCGAGCCTTGAGCATCGCATGCAAATCGTGCTGTACATTAAATGCATGCCATGATTGTCATGTCACCACTCGTCATTTATGTTCGCCGCACAGTCGCGTCACGCAATGCCAAATTTGGTGTATATCATTTTAACGAAACGGCCACACGAGCACCAAGACCATGGCATGTAAATCATGCTGTACATGACAAGCATATCGTGATTTTCATGTTGTAACCTGTCGTTTATGTTCGTCATACAGACATGTTATGCTATGCCAATTTTAGTATACACCCCAATATTGAGCGGGGCAGGAGAGAACAAAGTCGTAGGCTGCTAAATAGATAGATACGCTGAAAGTCGCAGAAGTTCGCAAGGAAATGCTTCGCCTTCTTTGTTTCTGTTCGGCTTTCTGTTTTATTGCGATAGCAAATATATGGACACTCTCGGCTGGTTTTTGCCGTCGCCGTCGCCGTATGTCGACGCCGTCATGTCCCGGATATGTGTATGTATGTATATATAAATTAAAGCCACAAATAAAATAACTCAGAAGAAAGAAATTCCGAAGCGCTCAACTGGGGTTTCAAACCTGCGACCCCTCGCACCGCAGCTCGCTGGCTTAGACAATTACGTCATGCCTCATTTCTTCTCCGGGATACTAACGGCACAATACAAACGCAGGCGGCACTGGGTGAAACGCACGGGAAGCCACACGTGGAGGAATTAAAATTATGCCAGACGCGGGCCATGCTGCATCGTCGCCCGCAATGCGTGTGTGTCGTATTGATGGCGACGCACACTGGTTTTCCATTTTGGGGTTGTAGCGCCACGCTATTGGGGGCTAGTCAGCCGCAGAAAAATAAGATCGTCCCGCGGCTCGTGGTAGCGCGAGCTAGCGGGAACGCTTTGGCTCTTCTAGACTTATGACACAGGAGGGAAGAAACGAGTATATGTTACACCGCGACCAGAATTATGAGGCTAAAATTACAGCGCGAACGAACAAGACACCCACTAAGAAAAAAACGTACCACACAAGCGTTGACTAATTGTTTTATTCTTTCGTAACCAACGCATAGATAAGCCCAAGGCAAACTTACCGTACATGGGCACACAACAATAGCTCTAAACCAAAACGTGTAACAAGTATGATAGTGTATTAGATACACGGAGAGATAGAGAGAGAGAGAGAAATAACTTTATTTATAAAGTCCAGCGAACTTGACTTGGGGTAGGCCTCAACCCCGGCCTAGGCATCGGCCGCAAGCCCTTGGGCTCGGGCGGCTTCCTCGGCTCGCTGGACAGCCCAAAGTTGTTCTTCGATTGCGGAGCTGAGCAGAGCCTCCTCCCAGAGCTACCCTGCGGTTCGATACTGCCTCCTCGTGGTTTCCGTGTGCTTTGTCGTCTAAGCTCGAGCACTCTCATAGTATGTGGCCCAGTGTTGCCCCTGCATCGCACATCTTACATTTGTCTGTCAAATAAAGATCAGGGTAACAGAGACGAAAGATAACAGGGTTTGGGTAAGTGTGTGTTTGCAGCTGCCGCCATGCAACTGCCTGCTTTTTATTTAATCTATTGTGTGGCGGTGGGTATTTGCGTCTTCCTAGCTTGTAGTGCTGCGTTATTTCATTGTAGCTAGTCATACGTTCCTCCCACTCCCACTCTTCTCCGCGTGGGACCTCGGTCGAAGCGGCGTCGGCGTTCGCAACGGCTCGGTTCGTGAGCTCTCGAGCCGCCGCGTGTGCCGCCTCCTTGCCGGCCAGCGGGGTTTCTGTGTGTGCGGGGGTCCATATAACGAAAGTGTCATTTTTGTTTCGGATTTTCTGCTCGTTATTAGTTAGGATTCGCAG
The DNA here is from genome assembly GCF_013339695.2 of Rhipicephalus sanguineus. NCBI lineage: Eukaryota > Metazoa > Arthropoda > Arachnida > Ixodida > Ixodidae > Rhipicephalus > Rhipicephalus sanguineus. The sequence continues at coordinate 206,455,744 of NC_051180.1, forward strand.
TGCCTCTCGGGAGACCCGGCCGTTAGCATAGTTACGTATCGCCGCTGGCGAGTCACTAATTACTACTTCGGCCTCGGTGGTGGCCACTTGCGAGGGCGATGGCCACCTCCTCGGCCGTCTCGGTGAGTGTGGTTTGCACCGTAACACTCGTCTTGCATATTCCTTCGCAGTTGACCACCGTGGCCACATAGCCACACCTGCGTGCGTATCTGGCCGCGTCCACGAATACCGCTTCCTTGCTATTCCCGAATTTCCTGTGCAAGTCCTGCGCCCTCTTATTTCTTCTACCGGCGTGATGATCCGGGTGCATGTTTTTGGGCAGCGGCGGAACTACCATTCTTTCTCTCACCGTCGCGGGTACGTCTGCTTTTTCACCTTGCTGCGTGTGATATCCTATGCCTAGCTTTTCAAGGATGTGCCTACCCGTTTTTGTCTTTGAAAGTCGTTCGTATTGTGCTATGTCGTGCGCTTCTATTAATTCATCAAGCGTGTTGTGCAAACCTAGTTCCAACAATTTCATCGTGCTTGTGTTCTTCGGTAACCCTAAGGCTTGCTTATAAACTTTCCTGATTAAACAATCTAATTTCGCTTTCTCGGCTACCTGCCACTTTAAGTAAGAGGCAGCGTATGTGATTCTACTAAGGACGAAGGCTTCCACAAGCCTAATGGTGTTGCCTTCTTTCATGCCGCTGTGTCTGTTTGTAATGCGTTTTAGCTATCTGATGGTCTGATTTACCGCTTTTTCCAACCTGCGAATGGTTTCACCGTTGTGCCCATTGGCTGCGAGATGCAAGCCTAACACACGTATAATGTCTACTTTGGGAATTGCGTGCCCTTCCGAAGTTGTCAGCCGTATCTTTTCTTGTGCGTTATTTCCGCTTTGTTCGCTTTCTTTGTGTTTGCGACCTCTGCGCGTAGGTTTGTAGACTAGTCGCGCGGATTTCTCAGCCGAGCAGGTGAGGCCCGTGCCCTCTGAACTAATGCTATACGAAGTGAGGCTCGCCAATGGATACTCTCAGCTTGAACATCGCTTCTGTTGCAAAGGCGGCCGAAGCAGTGAAGGAAACTAGCGTGCTTCAAGTGTCGAGTTGTGACACTTGATAGTTCGCGTTCATCTTCTGTTTGTTCGTTTAGCGGCGTCCCTTGAGATCGAGTGACTTTCGCACGCTCCGTAACATGAGCGCGGACATCACGGTGAAAGCGTGAAACATCCCTCTTCCCCTCACCACGGAAAACCGCGCGAGCAGACAGCGGAAGCGCAAGCTTCTCGCATGAGCAAATATAATAAGAAGCGAGCGAGCTCGCCGGGGCTCCTAGTGCCATCTCGCTGGTAATGAAGAAACGTTTATTATCGCCTGCTGTCTCCGAGTCCGTCCAGCGCTAAAGGGTGTGTATATAACGCTCGCCGTTAGCTATGAGGAGGATCTGCGTTTCGTGGCGTAGTGGATAGCGCCGCTCGCTGCGGAACAAGAGGTCCCTGGTTCGATTCCGCGCTTCGGAAGCATTTTTCTGAATTATTTTTCTTTGGGGCTTTTATATATATATATACATACTTATACATATACGGTGCATGACGGCGGCGACGGCGACGGCAAAATCCAGCCGAGACTGTCCATATAATTGCTATCGCAATAAAACTCTGAACCGTGTCGATGGCTCTCTGTAGCGTTTGTGCGATCTGGCCAGACATAAAATATATTCAGATGGGTGCAGGGACAAAGAAGTGTCTTTGCGTTGTAATTGGAGCCTCGGGAATACGAACTAGAGCCAAATGAATATTTATCGTAGTGACCAGAATCGACGCCCGCAGGGGACGCGAGCCGTGGCTTCACGTGCCACTGCCAAGCGCCGTCTTTATTTTCTTCTCTGGAGGTGATGCACTCTGCGGTTTGGTTTGCCGCCCAAAGGAAGGCGCTGCAGGGTCTTGGGACAACGCGAGCGCAAGAGCCCGAAAGTGGATTGCGTTCTGCGCATGCGTCCTGGCGGTTCGCAAATTTCTTGGGTTCCCAACTCTAAAACTGTCTGGTGTTTCGCCGGAGTTGGGATGTGCGCCTTCAACTTGTACTTTGACATAGCGCGATTATCTCTTGAGGGGAAGTTTTGTATGTCTTGTGCTTTCACCGCAGTTTGCGCTGAAGCTATAGACCACACGAAAGTCACATTGCTCGCTGCAGCGGCCGCGTTTGCGAAAGAAGTGATCTGCTAGCTAGAAGAGCCAAAGTGGGGTGTTAGTTGATCAACTGTGACAGTTCGCGCTCGTCCTATGCAAACCTGTGTGGTCTTTTCGTGCCTCCTTCTTTGTGTTTGAGAAGCGCGCAGCAAGTGTCAAGCTGTGACAGTTGTTAGTTCGCACTCGCCTTCTGTGTCTTCTTTTCTTGCGTGCTTTGTGCTTGAGCAGCGCGCAGCAAGTTTCTAGCTACGTGCCGCTCTTCCTGTGACATTCCGATTCCTTGCTATCGCATTCATTGCCTCGCCCTTGAGGCGCAACTGTGACTTTTCTTTGCTCCCCTCTTTCTTTCTCTGTCTCTTTCATGTTTTTATGCTCGCTTTATTTCTATTTATTTCTATATTTTATTCCTATTTGATGCCTTTCATTCTCGCTCTTTTCATTTCTCGCTTGCTTGCTTTTTTTAAATGCGAAGCATTTCTTAGCGAACTTCTGCGAGTTTGAGCGTATCTATCTATCTATCTATCTATCTATCTATCTATCTATCTATCTATCTATCTATCTATCTATCTATCTATCTATCTATCTATCTATCTATCTATCTATCTATCTATCTATCTATCTATCTATCTATCTATCTATCTATCTATCTATCTATCTATCTAGCCGCCTACGACTTTATGCTCTCCTGGCCGTTTCGTTAATCGGAAGTATACCAAAATTGGTATGGTATTACATGACCGTCTTACGAACATAAATGACATGCCATAACATGAAAATCATGACATGCATGTCCATGAACAGCATGATTTACATTCCACGGCCTTGGGGCCCTTGCAGCCATTCCGTTAACTTCATATATACCAAAACTGGTATGACGTGACAAGAGTTCATGGCGAACATAATAACAGGTCCTAACGTGCAAATCATGACACGCATGTCATGTGCGGGGCATGCTTTACATGACATGGTCTCGAGGCGCTCGCGGCCGTTTAAATGAATGGATATATACGAAAACTGGTATGACGAGACATTTCGACATGACGAACATAACTGACACGTGGTAACATGAAAATCATGACACGCGTGTCATGCACCTCATGCTTCACATGCCACGCTCATGACGCACTCGCGGCCGTTTCGCTAGGGTGATACACACCAAAACTGGTATTGCGCGATGTGACTGTATGAAGAACATGAATAACAGGTGGTAACATGAAAACCATGACATGCATGTCATGTATGTAATGATTTACATGCCACGCTCATGGTGCCTTCGCGGCCGTTTCGCTGGCTTGATATACACCAAAATTGGTATTGCGCGACGCGACTGTATGACGAACGCAAATTAGAGGTGGTAACATGAAAATCATGACACGCGTGTCATGCATGACATAATTTACATGCCACGCTCATGACGCACTCGCGGCCGTTTAGCTAGATTGATATGCACCAAAACTGGTATTGCACGATGTGACTGTATCAAGAACATGAATAACAGGTGGTACCATGAAAACCATGACATGCATGTCATGATTTACATGCCACGCTCATGGTGCATTCGTGGACGTTTCACTAGCTTGATATACGCCAAAATTGGTATTGCGCGACGCGCCTGTATGACGAACGTAAATGAGAGGTGGTAGCATGAAAATCGTGACAGGCAAGTCATGTGCGACATGATTTACATGCCACGCTCATTATGCGCTCGCGGCCGTTTGGCTCGCTTGATATACACCAAAATTGGTATTGCGCAACGTGACTGTATGACAAACATATATGACAGTTGGTAACTTGAAAATTATGATATGCATATTATTTACGGCATGATTTACATGCCACGCTCATTGTCCGATCGCGGCCGTTTCGCTAGCTTGATATACACCAAAATTGGCAATGCGGGACGCGAATGTATGACGAACATAAATGACAGGTGGTAACATGAAAACCATGACATGCATGTCACGTATGGCATGATTTACATGCCACGCTCATGGTGGACTCGCGGCCATTTTGCTCGTTTGATATACACCAAAATTGGTATTGTGCGATGTGACTGTATGACGAACATAAATGACAGGTCGTAACATGCGAATTATGTTATGTATGTCATGTGCAGTATGATTTACATGACACTGTTATGATGCGCTTCCGGCCGTTTAGATAAGTGGATATATACCAAAATTGGTATGGCGTGACAGGAGTGCGTGATGAGCATAAATGACCGGTCATGCAGTTTATATACCAGAATATACGTTTCATGGCATGGTATATACCACATTGTGCATGCACGCGTGCATGGCAAACATGGGATATATGGTGAACTAGATGTCATGGCATGAATGATTTCATTTGGCTCAAAAATAAACAAAGCGATGTATGCAGCTCTTTCTGGCTGCTTCGCATTACATCGATTCCCACAGTGCGTGGGATCTGACGGATTTTTTTTTCTATTATATGCGAAACAGCTTTTGCTCGGGGCTGTGTCCGTAGTACCATTGGCGACCGTCCGCTTTCTACCACATAGCATAGTCATCTGTAACATATTGAGCGCGCGCTCGCGCCAAGGAGAAATCTTCTTCCTCTTGTTCTTAGACCGCCTTGACGATGATACGTGCAGAGCACTTTAGGGGCCCGGGCTGCCGTATGCTGTCCAAGCTTGGCGTAACGCAGACAAAACCATCTGTGCTGCCACGCGCTAGCGCGTTCGGGCATGTGTAAGAGGATAGGTAAGACGCCTGGGCCTCTCCCCCTTACACTCTCTCAGCAATCACGTGATGGCATCGGAGAACGAGATTCTGCAGACGCGCGATGAACCCGCGTGGCGTGCTCCAACAAGAGTTCGGGACGATCAACAGCAACAGCAACTATAGTGAATTCATGGTGTGCTCCACTTGCAATGACGCGTTAACATCGGACAAGGCGCCCGAGATGAACGTAACTTTAAGTCGACCCATGCGCTGCTTCGCATCCCCACATGGTTCACTTTAGTGGGAGATGGTGTAATTTTTTATAAGTGCTCTTCCCTGCGTGACTCCAAGTGACGACAGCATATGCTGGGCCGGGACTCTACAGTGCTCCGCACTTAAGATCATCACTAAGGCGCTCGCATAACAAGAAGAAGAAGAAGTATTGTTGGTGCGAGCGAGCGATCAGAAAAATTAACACCATCTTCCCAAAGGGAACCCTGATGGGATGCGAAGCAGCAGCGTTGCGCACGGGTGGCGTCACGGGTTGAACGGCGCTAACGTGGGTGCTGCGGTGAGCGCTGGAAGATTCGTTTGAAGAGATGGCTGGCGTAGGTCTTGTCGTGTCTTGAGAGTGGACACGGGCGCTGGACCGGAGCTGGCGCGTTAGCGCCGTTCAACCTGTGACGCCACCCGTGCGCAACGCTGCTGCTTCGCATCACATCAGGGTTCCTTTTGGGAAGATGGTGTTAATTTTTTGCGCGTGAACCGACGAGTCGGGGGTGTAGCGTGCGGCGGTCGCGGTAGCGGAGCGAGCGGCGGTAGCGGCAGGTGTTGCGGGCGAACGGACGAGGCGGCAGCTGCGTGCGCTGCGGCGAGCGCGCGGCAGGCGAGGGAGAGAGTGACGTCAGCGCGCACTGCGAGGGGAGCGTGACGTCAACGCGCAGCTGCGGCGTGACCTACTTGGCACCGCTCCAACACCTGCGGCGAGGGGAGCGCGTTGCGGCGCGTTCGTACGGACGCACGGAGGGACAGCTTTACACAGGCTAGTCAAAGAGCTGCTTCGCATCTAATATGCTACAGATAGTTTGCGTTACGCCAAGCGATGACAGCATACGACAGCCCAGGCCCCTAAAGTCAATCATCATCATCATCAGCCTGTCTACGCCCACTGCAGGGCAAAGGCCTCTCCCATGTTCCGCCAATCAACCCGGTCCTGTGCTTTCTGTTGCCACGTTATACCTACAAACTTCTTAATCTCATCTACACACCTAATTTTCTGTCTTCCCCTCATGCGTTTGCCCTCTCTTGGAATCCACTCAGTTACCCTTAACGACCACCGGTTATCCTGCCGACGTGCTACGTGCCCAGCCCATATCCATTTCTTCTTCTTAATTTCAACTATGATATCCTTAACCCCCGCTTGTTCCCTGACCCACTCTGCTCTATTCCTGTCTCTTAAGGTTACACCTATTATTTTCCTTTCCATCGCTCGCTGCGTCGTCCTCAATTTAAGTTGAACCCTCTTTGTAAGTCTCCAGGTTTCTGCTCCGTAGGTAAGTACCGGTAAGATGCAGCTGTTATATACCTTCCTCTTGAGAGACAGTGGTAGACTACCATTCATGATTTGATAATGCTTGCCGAATGAGCCCCATCCCATCCTTATTCTTCCTAGTTATTTCACTCTCATGGTTCGGCTCCGCGGTTACTACCTGATCTAAGTAGACGTACTCAATTACAACTTCCAGCGTCTCGCCACCTATCGCAAAGCGCTGTTCTCTGCCAAGATTGTTCCACATTACTTTAGTTTTATGCATATTAATTTTCAGACCTACTCTTCTGCTTTCCGTATCCAGTTCAGTAATCATGAGCTGTAATTCGTCTCCCGCGTTACTCATCAATGCAATGTCATCAGGTTTTCAGGGCCCTAGATTGGGAAGAATTAGGGATAAGAGTTAATGGAGAGTATCTCAGTAACCTGCGATTCGCCCCTAAAGTGCGCTACACTTAAAACAGAATTATGCGACGCGAAAACGTGAGCGATGAATTGTACCGGCCGCGTGTTTAAACTCTTCAACGCAACGCTTGTGCCATACCTTGCCTTGTCTTCTCAATCATTATACATCAATTATTTTTATCTAGTTTTCTTGCGCATCAAGCAAACTACACTTGAAATTCGTAAGCGCGAGAGACTATGTGACTAGTCCGTATATTGTGAGCTATGACTATGCAGTTCATCGTCTTCATCTGTACATACAAAACGCCGTAACCATCATTATCTTTTGTAACGCGTGCTGCGCCGCTTTGGCCTCGCGCGGCTGCGTTGAAACATAACATTTCTTCTGTCGTACCGGACGTAGTCTTATAAGTGGTGGAGCGTGCTTTGATTCACACGTCATCTGTTCTACCGGTCACCCCTGGAGCTCCGGTCTGGTCGGCGGTTGTGCTTGCAAACAACAGTGATGGCACAAAACAAATTGTCCACTGCCGCAACCGCTTCTGCTCAGCCAGCTGGGCCTAACTACACCGTGATGTACACCGCAACGAGACCCTGCGGTATTTTCCCGCCTTCGCGGTAAAGATGTCGAAGAGTGGCTCGACAATTACGACAGAACCAGTGCTTGTAACCATTGGGACGAGGCACACAAACTGCGCTATGTTCCTTTTTACCTCAAGGAGGTAGGTAAAACGTAGTTCTACAACCATGAAAGCGGCTTTCCTGTTTCGACAACCTTCATGGCGCAACTCCTTCAGGTATTTGACACGTCTGCAGGACGCTCTGAGGTAGCGAAGCATAAGCTCGCAACCCGCATCCAAGGGCCGGACGAATCATATACGTCGTACATTGATGGTGTTCTGGCTCTCTGTAGCAGAGCTCAAAGTGGCATGACGGAGGCCGATCGCATCCGTCACATACTGGAAGGCATCAAGTCCGTGGCCTTCAATGCTCTTGTAATTCATAGTTCCAATACAGGTCAAGACACCACCACATGCCAACTCCTGGACGCGCTCTATTCTATGCACCTTCCACAGACCCGCTGCAACTCCTGCTTTACCGGGTAACATGAATTGCGAGCCCTGATCCGCACCATCGGCAAAGAGGAACTTCACGGCCTTGTTCTGGGCAACTCTCTGTCCGCTCTCCTCCTCCTAACCTGCGTGGCATTATCAAGGACGAACGGGCATTGATGACCAGCGTCGCACGTGCCCCGTCTCCTGTGCCCGTTCGCGCGCCTGTGTATGCCGATGTTGCATCACGGGTCCCTGCACAAATTCCACCTGTGCCTGCGGACGTTGTATGCGATCATTTGGTCTCGGTGGCAGCACAGGCGCGAGTGCAACCACCCTACCCTACCTGGCGTCTTTCGCGCCCCGTCTTTTTCTACTGTGGAATACGGGGCCATATATCCCGTTTCTGCCGCCACCGTCAGCAGGATGAGCGACGTGGCTATTATGCTTATGAAAGAGACTTCGCCCCAAGATCTGAAGCCTACGTTCCAGCACCGTATCCATCCACCTCACGTCGATCGCCCTCACCTACACTATCCCAAGGCGTGCCTCGTCCTTCCCGCTCACCTCGCCGCCGTTCTCCGTCACCATATTGACTTACAGCAAGGCCGAGTGGGATGCCCTTTTGCGCAGCCCAAACCAACAGGACCAAATCCTGGCCATCCAGTGCGCCCGCGACAGGGCCGTTAGGCCACACCTGCCGGTCCCAACTTGGGAGTAGCCGGGTGGCGCGGGGCAACCTCTACGTCTGCACTGGACTCCTAATAAAGTTGTACTCTCTCTCTTGTCACGTGGTCGTGACGTCGACGAAGGCAGCAGTCAGCACGTCCGAGATCAAACCATTTATTTGGAGAAACTTGTGGCCGGGAAACTGAAAGTCAATCTACAGAAATACGCTGATAGTGGCAAACAAAGCGTCGACCGTCGATCAACTGACAAGCGGTCAAGCGCGTCGGCTTTTACACAGGTGCTTTCGAACTTTCAAGCGATATCGCTGGTGGCGGTGTTATCTCTCTACACAGCTGGAACATTTGCTTGAGGCGCGCAATCTTAACGGAGCGTTCTAAAACAATCGTGAAGCTTCTTACCCATCGCGGCGCGGCCAGCGCAGCGCGTTGCCCACAGTCTTTGTGGGTGAAGCTTCAACTCATGAAAAATAAGATACGCGGCGATGCCCCCCTCTGAAAAAGCATCGTCCCGATGCTTAAAAACAGAACACGAATACATGCAATACTACAGAAATATAATAAAGCAAGCAAACATTAGAGTCCCCAGGTGCGTCAACGAGTACAGTGCGGTTTAAGGCGCACCCCATGCACGACCTTAGGTCGAGCTCGGCGCCTCTGAGAGTTCGTGATGCCGTCGGGTACAACCTCGTAGTCGAGTAGTGTCGAGACGTCGAAGTACCCTCTACGGTCCGAAGTATCGTCGAAGAAGCTTCTCGCTCAGTCCGGCGTCGTCGTATAGGCGTCCATACACAGACAAGGTCGCCGGGCTGGTTGGTATTCGACGAACGTCGTCGAAGATTGTAGCGACGGCTGTCGATGGGCTAGCTGGGTCTTGATGCGCAGGTGGGCGAGCTGTCGAGCTTCTCCGGCACGTTGTAAATAAGTGCCGGCGTCGAGGTTTTCATCGTCGGTTACGTTGGGTAGCAGTGGCGTCGAGCGTCGTCACCGGGCTCCTTCCTAGACCAACTTGTACGGCGGCATCTGCGTCGTTTCTTGGACAGCCGTGTTGTAAGCGAAGGTCACGTACGGAAGGACGGCATCCCACGTCTTGTGCTCAACGTCGACGTACATGGCCAGCATGTCGGCGATGGTCTTATTTAGACGCTCGGTGAGGCCATTGGTCTGCGAGCGGTAGGAGGTGGTGCGGCGGTGGCTCGTCCCGCTGTATATGAAGATCGCCTGAGTTAGGTCCGCAGTAAAGGCGGTAGCTCTGTCTGTGATGAGGACCTCTGGGTCGCCATGACGCAAGACGATGTTCTCCACGAAGAACTTGGCTACCTGGGCGGCACTGCCTTTGGGCAAGGCCTTAGCCTCGGCGTAGCGGGTGAGGTAGTCAGTTGCTACGACGATCCACTTGTTGCCGGAAGTCGACGTCGGGGAACGGCCCCAGTAGGTCCATCCCGATTTGCTGGAACGGGCGGTGAGGTGGTTCGATTGGCTGCAGAGGTCCCGCTGGCCTAGTTAGCGGTGTCTTCCGTAGCTGGAAATCTCGGCAACTCAACGTAGTGGGCGATGTCGACGGCAAGGCGTGGCCAGTAGTATTTTTCCTGTATTCTGGCGAACCTGCGATACTTTAGTGGTGCAGGTGAGCCCCCTAGCCCTTCTCACATTCTGCATTCTAGTGAGCTTGTGGGAAACACCGAGGTGTCCAGCCGTCGGGTCGTCGTGTAGGGCCTGGAAGACTTCTGGTTGCACTGATGAGGGCACGGCAAGAAGAAAAAGAAAAACGACGGCAGTCCTCGCTTGAATACCTTCGGAACAACGGTGGTCTTGCACTCGAAATACTCATAAGGCCCCCCAGTTCGGCGTCCGCTCGTTGCCTTTCGGCGAAGTCGTCGGCACTCACACTTCCGAGGAAGCAGTCGTCGTCGTCGTCTTGCGGCGGCGCGCCTACGGGGGCACGCGACAGGCGTTCTGTGTCAGAGAGTTTTCGTCCGGACTTGTACACGTCGGTAATGTCGAATTCTTGAAGCCTCAGGTTCCATAGTGCGAGACGACCTGAAGGGTCCTTCAAGTTAGCTAGCCAACATAAGGCCGTGATGGTCACTGACAACATTGAAGAGCCTGCCATAGAGGTAGGGGCCAAACTTTAACGTCGCCCAGATGATGGCAAGGCATTCCTTTTCTGTTGTGGAATAGTTGGCTTCTGCCTTCGATAGTGACCGGTTAGCATAACTGATAACCCTTTCAAGCCCGTCAGTCTTTTGCACGAGGACGGCACCGAGACCTACGCTGCTTGCGTCAGTTTGTATCTGTATCGACACAATCGTCGAAATGCGCAAGTATGGGTGGTGTCTGCAGGCGTCGTTGAAGTTCTTGAAATGCTTGCACTTGCGCCGTTTCCCACCTGAATTCCACGTTAGTCTTCGTGAGAAGCGTCAGTGGTTCGGCGATCCGTGAAAACTTTTTGACAAAGCGTTAGTAATAGGCGCATAAGCCGAGGCATATGTGCACGGCTTTCTTGTTGGTGGCGAGAAGTCGGCGATGGCAGCTGTTTTCTGGACGCACTCCAGACTTGCTGATCACATGACCCAGAAAGAAGAGCTCGTCGTACGGGAATCGGCACTTTTATGGCTTCAGGGTCAGTCCAGAAGCCTTAATTCCTTGAAGTACTGCCTCAACCCGCCAGAGATGCTCGTCGAAGGTCGAGGAAAACACGACGACGTGGTCCAAATACACAAGGCACGTCTGCCACTTCAATCCGGCCAGCACGATGTCCATGACGCGCTGGAACGTCGCAGGTGCCGAGCAAAGACCGAAAGGCATGAGCTTTGACTCAGAGGCCGTCGGGTGTTATAAAAGCAGCCTTTTCACGGTCTCTTTCGTCTACTTCGATCTGCCAATAGCCGGTCTTGAGGTCCATCGACGAAACGTACATCGCGCTGTGAAGTCGATCCAGGGTGTCGTCTATCCGTGGGAGGAGGTAACGTCCTTCGTGATTTTGTTCGGGCGCCGATAATCAACGCAGGAGCGCAGTGTCCCGTCCTTCTTCTTCACTAACACCACGGGTGACGCCCACGAACTCTTGGACGGCTGGATGATGTTGTCGCGTAGCATCTCGTCAACTTGTTTCTTTATCGCGTCGCGCTCTCGAGTCGAAACTCTGTAGGGGCTCTGACAGACGGGCCTCGCACTTTCCTCCGTTATAATTCGGTGTTTCGCCACCGGACTTGGTCGAATTCGTGATGACGACGAGAAGCAGTCCTTTTGTCGTTGGAGCAGGGATTTGATCAGTGCATGCTTGCAGTGGGGAAGACTTGGGTTGACGTCAAAAGCAGGTTCCGGCCCTGGCGTTTTCGCGGAAGCTTCGGTTAAATCTCTGAGGGTGAAGGCATTGCTGGCTTCCACAATTTCTTCAATGATGGCGACTGTTCTTGTTCACGCGCTTGTATTCGTAGCCGAAATTCGTGAGGATCACCTTTGTTTTTCCTCCACGAAGCTCGGCTATTCCTCTTGCGACGCAAACGTCTTGATTGACCAATAGGTCCTAGGGACCTTCGATGACGCCTTCCAGTCGGTGGCTCCCTTGGTGGAGACGGAAATAATGACGGCGGAGAGAGGTGGTATGGAGACCTGCTCGTCGAGTACGCGTAAGGCGTGGTTAATTGGCGTCGTGGGGGGTGGCAGAGCTTCTTCTGAGGATAGCGTTGTGGACTCAGATGTCAGGTCTATTGCGGCACCGTGTTCACTTAGGAAGTCCATCCCGAGTATCACGTCCCTGGAACAGTGCTGCAGGATAAGAAAGCTCGCAGGATAAGTTCGGTCAGTGATGGTGACTCTTGCTGTGCAGACTCCAGCCGGCGTCATCAAATGACCTCAAGCGATGCGGATTTCAGGTACTTCCCAAACAGTCTTAACTTTCTTCCACTTCGCGGCGAATGACCCACTAACCACGGAATAGTCGGCCCCAGTGTCGACGAGAGCGGTAAGTTTGTGTCCGTCGAATAGTACGTCGAGTGCGCCAGTCCGCCATCTTGCGTTGCGGTTGGGTCGCGACGTCGGGTCACGGCTGCGTCGGTTTCTTCCGCTGCTTCCATGTGGCGTCGTCAGGTCTTCTTCGGTTCGTGAGGTTTCGTCGGCAGGGCTTCGTCTGCTTCGCGTCGTGTTCTGCAGGTCTCGTCGGGTAGTCGTCGTCGGCGGCCGCGGAGGATCTTCGGCATTTCGTCGTACAGCAACCGCACCTCCATCGGTTGCTGCCCCTAGTTTCCCGTATACGGGCTAGGCGAGCGACCCCGGTTAGGGCCAGTGTAGTGCCGGCGGTGCGATGACATATAGCGCCCGGGCGACGGTGAGCGGGAAGGTCGTCGTTCTTGCCACTGTGCTTCATGTGAGGCTAGTCTTCGATGCCGTGAGGCCGTTCACCTGGCTGCGGGCGCGGCGCGTTGACGGCGAATCCGCGTTACCCCATCTGTCGGTACTGGCAGCAAGCTGTACGTGTGGCCGGCGTCCCAGCAGTGCTAGCAGAGCGGGCGTGTTGTCAGGGGAGCGCCAAACGTCGGGCTTCCTTGGCGCGTAGCGCTGGCCGACAGGCGGACGGTAGGGCGTCTGTGGCGGCGGCGGCGGCGGCGTCTGGCGACGGTACTGCGGCTGTGTGGCATCTTGGCGTGGGCGTGGAGGAGGGGCATGACGGCCCGCTGCGGCGGCATAGCTCATAGCATCCGACTGCGGCGTCGCTAGCGGCGTTGCGCCCAGTGACGGCTGGATCTCCTGGCGTACGACGTCGATGATGGAATCTACTTGAGGTTGCGGTGAAGGAAGAATTTTTCGCAGCTCCTCTTGCACGACTGCTCGGATCGTGTCACGCAGGTCGGCGGATCCTTCTGCTTGAACGTCGGCGTAGCTTGTGGCCGAAAAGTCCCGGTTGTATTGCAGCTTTCGCAGCTCAAGCGTTTTCTCGATGGCGTTTCTCAAGCGTTTTCTCAAGCGTTTCCTCGGCGAGGAATTCGGCGACCTTCGTGGGCGGGTGGCGGACAAGTCCCGCGAACAGTTCTTGTTTTACACCCCGCATAAGCAGGCGAACTTTTCTGTCTTCGGGCATTGCAGCGTCAGCTTGGCGGAAAAGTCGAGACATCTCTTCTGTGAAGATGGTGACGTGTTCATTTGGTAGCTGCGCCCGGGTCTCCAGCAAGGTAGCGGCCCTTTCCTTGCGGACAACGCTTGCGAACGTCTGCAGGAATGCGCTGCGGAATAGGTCCAAGGTTTGAAGTGAGGACTCACCGGTTCTCAAACCAGGTTCTTGCCGCGTCTTCCAGGTAGAAGTAGACGTGGCGCAGCTTGTCTTCGGTGCTGCAATTGTTAAAGGCGGTGACACGGTTGTACGTTTCAATCCAGGTTTCCGGGTCCTCGAATGACGAACCGCGGAACGTTGCCGGAGCAGAATCGGTGCAGGCGGCACAGTGTCTGTCATCGTCGCTGTTGTCTTCCTCATCGTGGCTCTTGGCTGGTGCTGTAGGAGTCCAAGCAGATGACCTCTGTGCTAGAAACAAAAATTCTTTTCTGGTAATATAAACCAAAGCCGTGCTAACGCATTTGTCTGGTCGAAGTTTCCAGATATGGAATGCCTCAAGGGGGAAATTCAGGAGAGTTGCTTGTTGGGCAAGTTGGTACATACTTAGTTAACTGCAAAAAAGCCACAAAACGTCGAAAACGGAAAAAGCAGAGCGGCAGAAAACAGAGAGAGAGCGCAGAGACGTGGCACTAACAACTGGCGTTTATTTCGGAAAAACCTCCCCCCCCCAGACCGTACGACGCATGCGCGGATCACATACAAAAACCAAACACCCCAAAAGCCAAAAAGTACAAACAGCTAATCTAAGCAGATCACCTCTGTGCTAGAAACAAAAATTCTTTTCTCGTAAGATAAACCGAAGCCGCGCTAACGCATTTGTCTGGTCCAAGTTTCCAGATATGGAATGCCTCAATAATCTCCCGTTCTCGCTGCGTCTTAGCCTTACCTAAATTGTCACCTTATCAAAGAGAGGCGAACAACCACACAACTTGAAGTGCAGCGGCAAGTTACCGACGTTTCCGACGTATTGTGGCTTATTCTGCAGTTAACTAAATTAGGGGGAAGTCCTTTCAGTCCACGGCTGGCTCCACTGTCGCTGAGGGTGTCGGTGTCTTCTTCGTGACGTGAGCTCGGTTCACAGCTTGACAGGGGTCTCCGGTACGTGAAAGAAGCTGCACCTCCACCAGATGTCACGTGGTCGTGACGTCGACGAAGGCAGCACGTCCGAGATGACATTCTTTATTTGGCCGAACTTGTGGCCGGGAAACTGAAAGTCAAACTACAGCAATACACTGATAGCGGCGAACAGAGCGTCGACCGTCGATCAACTGACAAGCGGTCAAGCGCGCCGGCATTTATACAGGCGGTATCGAACTTTCCAGCGATATCGCTGGTGGCGGCGTTATCTCTCGACAAAGCTGGAACATTCGCGTGTGGCGCGCAATCTTAACGGAACGTTCTAAAACAATCGCGAAGCGTCCTTACACATGGCGGCGCGGCCTGTGCAGCGCGCTGCCCACAGTCTTTGTGGGTGAAGGTTCAACTCATGAAAAATGAGACGCGCGGCAATATGTACGTCATCACCCTTGCGTCCTCCTCCGAGTTCCTTGTACAGGCACTCGGAAAACTAAAAGCAGCAGTCTTTGGAGGAGGAAAACGCTCGACATCAAAATGCAACAATTCTTCCATCTTGTCCAGCAAATTTACTGCCGCCATTTAGGTCATTAACCGCGAATTGTGTTGTCGTCTACGGAAAGTGCAAACCCGTTATGTCCGTCCTATGTTATGCGGCGCTAATGGCAATCCTATTTACCCTACTAGACAGTGTACTGCTCGCATCCTTATCGACGGAATCTGCCATCATGTACAGCCGACTGTGCTTTCTTCATGCGCTCATGAGATCGCTTAGGCATGAGTTTTTATCAGCTGCGTCTGAAGTCATTTCGTGCGGTCGACCTTTTATTCGTATTACGGACACTGAGCTTTCTTCTGCTTCCCATTTTTCATCGCCCTAACTTGTCACAGCTGCGGATTCTCTACAGCCGTCATTCAGGTCAAGAACGCGTCCTTACGATCAGGTCACGAGACATTATAGACGGTGACGCAGTGGTTGTCCCTTGCCAGCGCTGCATTTTCCGAGGAATCGCCACCGCCTCGTCTAGTGCGGTTCTCACGCGGTTATGCGAGCATCACCGCGTACAACATGACACCAGAACTATTACAGCTGCCAGAGAGAACCACTGTTGCCAGCATTACCGAAAAACACCGGTATGTATCGTCACCGTTTCACCTGCCTCGTCACTGCCACACTGTACGCCCGTAGAAAGTTCATCTTGTGCTCTCAAAGGCACTCTGAGTACAGATCTCAATCCGACCGAGACTGATGCCTTGCTGACCATATTAATGAAAAGCAAAACTTGCTTTGACGTTTGTTCCGATGGCGTGAGTCAAACAACGGTGGCCGTTCATCGCATCGACACAGACAGGTTTCGTGTCATTCGCCGCCGCTCTTACCATGTGTCAGCTTCTGAACGTAAGGTTACAGAAGACCAAGTCAATGGTATGCTCGCACGCAACGTTATCAGGCCTTCGGCAAGCCCATGGTCTCCTGTTATGCTAGTTAAGAAAAGAATGGCTCGGTGCGATATTGCATTGATTATAGAGCACTGAAAGAAATTACCCGTAAGGACGTCTATCGTATGCCTCGTATCGACGACGCTATTGATACCTTACAAGGTGCCGAGTACTTCTGAAGCCTCGACTTGCGCTCTGGTTATTGGAAGAATCCGATGCACGAGCCTAAAAAGAGACGACTGCGTTTGCCACACCTGATGGACTCTTTCAATTAAATGTAATGCCTTTTGGACTATGCAATGCCCCAGCCACATTCGAACAAATGATAGATACGGTACTGCGCGGATTAAAATGGAAGACCTACCTCTGCTACCTAATCGACATCTTCATCTTTTCGTCCAGCGTCTCACAGCACCTGCAACGCCTAGACGAAGTTGTAACGTGCCTACCTAAGGCCGGTCTCCAGTTAAATACTGAGAAGTGTCAGTTTGCCAGTCGCAACATCAAGGTCACGTTGCCAGTAAACATGACATTGAGCCCGATGACGGCAAGGTTGCCGCACTAGTGCCCTTTCCTACACCAAGCACACGTAAAGACATTCGCAGCTTCCTCGGCTTAGCCCCGTACTTCCGCCGCGTTGTGCGTGATTTCGCGACTATCGCAGCTATCCTTCACAAACTTCTGACCACCATGCGCGCCCTTTGTCTTGTCGGATGACTGCGAAGCCGCTTTTCACACTCTCAAGCGATGCCTCACATAAGGGCCAGTGCTTCGCCATTTCGACCTAGCAGCATCTACTATCCTACACACTGCCGCAAGTGGACATGGCATCGGTGCTGTCCTGCTGCAGCGTAACCACGCTTCAGAAGAACGAGTCGTGGCCTACGCGAGCCGTACTCTTTCTCCTGCCGAGCGAAATTACAGCACCATCGAACAAGAATGCCTCGCCATCGTGGGGTCCGTACAAAAGTTTCAACCTTAATTATACGCCCGGCATTTCAAAATCGTCACTGACCATCACGATCTCTATTGGTTATTGTCTCCCGTGAATTTGTCGGGACGCCGTGGGCGTTGGGTGCTGCGTTTGCGGGAGTATGACTACAGTGGCACATATAGGTCGGGTTGGCAACACCAAGATTCCGGCGCTTGGTGGCGCTGCCCGCTCTCGCCAAGCGCTCAAGTGCCGTCTTCCTTTTGGTCACCGACCACCCAAGTGACCAAGCAGACGGCCGTTAGTCCGAAAGCGTCCGTTGCCTCGCTGGACCTTCTTTCATCAGCATATCTCACCTCGCTCCAACATGCAGATACCTACGGCCGTACAATCATCGATCGGCATATTTGCACAGTGCTACGTAAACGAGGACGCATGAAAGGACACAACAGGCGTCCTCGTTTATGTAGCACTGTGCAAATATGTCGATTATAAATCACCAACTTGCCCATGCTGCCGTTCTCTCAAGTTACATCGATGCACCAACAAGCCCGCATCGCTACACTCGTATACGTCGATCAGCTCGCTCGCTTATCCCGTGCTTCCAACAGCCGCTTAAGAAGCCAGCTTCCATATTTCAAACTTCAAGATTG
The DNA here is from genome assembly GCF_013339695.2 of Rhipicephalus sanguineus. NCBI lineage: Eukaryota > Metazoa > Arthropoda > Arachnida > Ixodida > Ixodidae > Rhipicephalus > Rhipicephalus sanguineus. The sequence goes on from NC_051180.1 coordinate 206,473,501, forward strand.
AACATTATGTCGGCAAGCTTACCATCCCCTCGGTAAGCAATGGGTTCCGGTTCTCCCTCGCTTACTTCGTCTGCAGGTTTTAGAAGCCTTTCACAATGACGCGACAGCTGGCGACTTAGGTTTGCACAAGACTTACGATCGCATGAAAACTCACTGTTTTTGGCCTGGCATATCCACTAGTCTTGCGTCGTGAAATGCGAAGAGGAACGCTACGCGCGTCGTCTCTTCCCTTTAGCCAGGCCGTTAATTCTCACAGGACGAGCAGCGAACGCGGTGCGACAGCCAGGCGAGCGTCGGAGAGCTATTTGTCGATGTGGATGGATGCTATGAGCGAGGCTTGCGATAAAACCGCCACCTCACGGTGTAATAAATCGTTGACGAAATGAAACTTGTATTGGAAACGCGCCGAATGGGACAGTCGTTGCAACGGCGCGTTTTTTAGGTGTGAAGCATCTTATAGCGGAGTTCAATCCGGTGGTGGTGGTGTGCGGCGTGACCACCCTTACTGCGCACGCGCAAGCCCTCTCCACACACCTCCTCACCCTCTCCACTTTCCCTCTCTCCCCTACCACTATCCCCTTTCCCTCTCCCTCTCCACTTTCCCTCTCCCCCTCTCCCTCTCTCCCCTACCCTTCTCCACTTCTCCCCTTTGCCTCTGAAACGCGGGCTCTACATGCCGAAACGCCGCTTCGCATCGCCTCAGGCCCCCTTTAGCGGGAGATGGTGTGATTTTTTTGTTTGTTTTCGAGCCTGGTGGTACAGATGTCACCGCCCCGTTATAAAGGGGACGGTCATAGCGTCCATCCATCCAAGGTCACTGTGAGAGGCAAGTGTGAAAGATAAAAGGCGCGTTCATGTCGCTTCCGTAATGTGTTTGGCGGTAGCTCAGTGGGCTAAACGCCCACCAGCCATGGTCGCGGACCGAGAGGTCATGGGTTCGATTCCCGTCAGCGGAACTTTTTCTTATAGATTTTTTTTCTTTGACATCTGATGGCATTTATTTTGCTGACGTACTTCCGTGACGAAAATACGTCATGAAAGTCTCGGTGGACCCCGCCATAAAACACTTTCGTGTTAAAACTGGCTATTGAATTGCGCGCCGTTATCATTAGAGACCCGATTTTAGGCAAATGCCTATATTATATGCGAAGTATCTTAAGGCGGAGCTCAATCCGATGGTGGTGTGCGGCGTGACCACCCTTACTGCGCATGCGCATACCCTCTCCACGCACCTCCTCTCCACTCCCCCTCACCATTCCCCCTGTCATCTACCCTCTCCACTCACCCTATACCCTTCCCCTCTCCACTTTACCTCTCCAATTTCCCTCTCCCATACCCCTCTCCACTTTCCCTCTCCCCTCCCCCTTTCCACTCTTCCTCTGAAACGCGGGCTGGACATGCCGAAATTATCTCCTGCGCAACGCCACGATGAGCTCGAGCGCATGCGCGCCCCCTCCCCTTCTTTCTCCTCTCCTGCGCTGCCCCCTCTCGCCCGCCTGTCGACCGCGTTCCCCGCTCGCGCTGTGAGAATTAACGGCCAGGCTAGACGGAAGATACGACGCGCGTAGCGTCCCTTTTCGCGTTCCACGACGCGAGGTTGGTAGCATGCCCAACGAACGCCAACGGAACGCGATCGTGCAAGTGCTCCGGCTTCGCATCGCCTCATGGTCCCCTTTAGCGGGAGATGGTGTAATTTTTTGTTCCTTGCGCACCTATCGCGCCACTTTGCTATATGAGCATGAATTAGAGTTTAAGAGGGGTTTTAAAGTGTTTTTATAGTGCCTGTAAATGCCTATTTTGGCGTTTGTGCGTAAATGCTTGCAAATGCTTATAAATGCCTATTTTCAAGATTGGCGCTTATATTAACACTGTTTAGCCTCAAGTTTTGCTCCTGGGCGCAGTTTGAGACCGTTATTCATGCTACCGCGCAACAGTGAGTGTTCGGAACTATGGTGTTCAACCTAGTCCTCTAGTTCAACCAATTCCCGGAGAACCGCTAGCAGCCGTGAAGTGGGACTCCGCCGGCGAGCATTCGCCGCCGTAGAGACACGACGCGAGCGGTTGATGAAAGGGAGACCGTGGACAGCCGTCAGTGGAAAGCAGAGTGACGACCAAAAAATGAAAGAAAAATGTGATGTGCAAGCGGCTTCTGTTTTTTGTAATTTACATTGTAGGGTGTTAACTGCATAAGCGCAGCCAGAAATTTTTTTCAAAGGGAGGGGGGAGGTTTCAAGCATACTTTTTTATGTTCGTGCGTGCGTTTGTATGTGTGCGTGTATATACACACATGCAAAACTGAAAAGATTCAGACGGGGGGAGGGTGTGGAATCACCCAATGCCCCCTCCCCCTGGCTACGCCAGTTGTTCACTGCAAGGGGAGAAACTGGCTCTACGCGATTCGACCCTGCCAATAGGAGGAATCCCTCCCTTCTGGTCTTTCATAGATCTGACTGTCTGCCCCTGCTCTGCCCTTCTCAGTCACGCGGAGAAGACACCCAGAAGTGTGTTGAAACGACAGTGGACACTTGACTCACCGTGCAGAACACGGAAGAGACCGTGTTCTGCGAACCACGCGGGACAAAGCACGACTATGTTCAACTGTTGGCGCCTTTGTGCCGTCTTAAGCAATAACATTATTGTTTTCCTCTCGTAGACGCAGGTCGCGCATGTATTCTTTTGAAATTATTTGAAATTTATTGAAATTATTGAAATTTATTTGAAATTTATTGTGCCTATAGTTACGATCTTGGAAGCTTAAAACGAGCCATCGACATCTCGCTCGGCAGCACGTGGCGCTAACCATTACGCCACAAAGCGCAGATCCTTCAGGTAGCTAACCGCGAGCGTTATATACACACCCTTTGCCGCTGGCAGGACTCAGAGACGGCTGGCGCTTATAAGTGTCTCTTCGTTCCAGTGAGATGGCGTGAGGAGCGCAACGGGCGCATTTAAAATCATCGGCCATTCCCGTTCTCTTCTTCTAATATTTACGCTGGGAGAACCTTGCCCTTCCGCTGTCTGCTCGCGCGGTAGTTGCTGCTAGGGGGTAGATGTTTCTGCAGCGTAGCAGCGCGTCCATCACGGGCCGCTTTTCTTGCTATCGCATTCATTGCTTCGCCCTTGCGGCGAAAGTGTGACTTTTTTGTTTCTTTTCTTTAGTTGTGTCAATGCCATGACACTTGGCCCTTGGCCCTTCCTGTGCCGCGTACTCCAATGCGTGCGGCGTCTTTTGCACACATCCTGATGCTGCTGTAGTGTCGTTATCAATGTTTCTTTTGCGTGGTGCTTCGTTACGAAGTCTCAATGATAGAAGAATGAGGGGTTGCTTTGCGTATCGTGGCTTTCACACATCGGCGATTTGAAGGATTTCACGGATTTGAGTTGGGCTTACATACAATGAGATTGACCTATATGCAAATAACATTCTAACAGCTGTAGCACCGTGCACCGGTACCGATGCTGGATCTAATAGAACAGGCATCCACCAAATCGAAGTCATGGCGTACGTCTCTTTTAGATGCGTAGCAGCTCTTTGACTAGCCTGTGTAACGCTGCCCGTCCGCACAAACGCGAGGCAACGCGCTTCCCTCGGCGCAGGTGTTGGAGTGGTGCCAAGTAGGTCACGCCGCAGCTGGGCGTTGACGCCACGCACCCCTCGCACGCATTCCCTCGCAGGTGCGCGCGTACGTCACTCTCTCCCTCACCCGCCGGAGCACCGCAGCTGCCGGCTCGAACGCCCGCTCGCCTCCTGTGTATGCGTTTCAAACAAACGTTTACACCAGTAAACGCTACACCGAGTTTCGCTTCAAACGAATCTTCCAGCGCTTACCGCAGCACCCGCGTTAGCGCCGTTCAACCCGTGACGCCACCCGTGCGCAACGCTGCTGCATTCGCATCCCATCAGCGTTGCCTTTGGGGAGATGGTCCAATTTTTTTATTAAAACGTTTTTAAAATCATAGTTTGATTATAAGCACAAGTTCTTTCTTAGGTGTCCTTTTCCATGCCGTACATTACCTACGTCTCTAGAGTGTTTTTTTGTCGGTTTGCTTAATGCAATATGTCTTTAACATGCTGCCAAGGTAAGCTCTTTGCTTTATTCTTGCTTTTGGACTGTGCGTCATTTGTGCTACTGTTTACATACTTGTATTCTACTTGAATTTACTGTTATGTAAAGGCGATGTTGAGAACAATATGTTATTGAGAACAATAGACTGTTGAGAAAATATATAATTAGCCGGCCGTGCCTAGAGTAAACAGTAACTAATTCTGCTTACTGCTAAGTAAAATAGCGAAACTTGAGCTTTAGTTATATAACCTAAATTATTAGGAACCATATTAAAGTTGTTAGGCAAAGGGATTCGAGAAACCAAATGCTCCGTTTTTCTCATGAGCGTCCCGACGAGCCCTTTCACGGTATTTTCCACAGGCACTGAATTTTCTGTGGGTTTACCTTAGCGCCTAATTGTCTACCTATAAGGGGTAACCCGACGCGGGGGTCTAATGGTTATGGTTCTTTACTGCTGACCCGAAGCTCGCGGCGGCCGCATTTCGATGGAAGGAAAGTGCTAGGCACTCGTGTGCTTATATTTGTGTTTTAAAGCCCCAGATTGTTTCCGGAGCCCTCCATTACAGCGTTAGTTATGTCGTGGTTTTGTGGCTTAAAAAACCCATCAATTATACTTAATCATATTATTAGCTCTTGGGGTGGCCGCCTGTATCTCGCTTCTATGCTTATTCGCTGTGTTTGATAAGGAACCGCTTTCTATTTTACTTAGATACATTTGTTTTCCTTCTTTAAGCTTCCCTAAATTCTTTTGTATACTGTTACTAATCACCAGATAACCGGAGCTATAAGTGCCAATAGTGTTAATTGTTAATAGCGGCGGCGTCCTACGGCGCTTCGTACAACTGTACAATACGTCTGAAAGGTTTCTGGGCTCCACATGCTCTTGGTGACGTTCACCTGTCCGTTGACCCGCTACGGCGAAAACCGTTACGTTTACGGTCAAGGTAGAACTCCAAAGCGGTATTTGCACCATCGTGTGGAGGCTTCTTATTGACGTTCTTGTAAGTAGATGGCAACCCGCTACCTTGTCGGCAAGCAGAGCAATGACTTCCATCAAGTACAAAAGCGACAAACAAAAACCGCTATCAGCGAGGTGTATAAAAAGCTGTCATGTTAAGCAGCTACTCGTATAATGATAAGACGCTGTAAAGAAACGCCAATAAGTTGTCCTTGGAAATAATCTGATATAGCTTGAGCTAGAAGTACAAAACTTTTGTGATATCCACAGATATTTCAATCAAAAGAAACAATATTGCTCTCAGTTCATAAAGTTTTCAAGTTAAAATTTTTGTGTATGGGCCTTTAGTGCTACATTATATGGCTATATAATAACTAACTTGCGAATTTATCGAAGTATCTTGGGATAAATTTGGAATGTATCGTATCGGATACAAACAGTGTTGTAGTATCTTGTATCTGTATCTCAAATACTTCTTGCATGAGTATGCTGTATCGTATCGCGATAAAATTCCAAAGTATATTTGCTCAGCCCTGGTTAAAAAGAACTCCAGCAGACTATCGAGTTCTGAGGAGAGGGTAAGACATTAGGCCTGGGACAAGATTACGGCAAATTCATTTGCGTCATAAAGGGCTACTCTTCCCTTGGTAACTATATGAAATTATTAAAGCAGAGTTTATTCTTTATCAACAGCAATCACAGTATAGATGACAAGTTTGCAGACAAAAATCCGCGTATTCAGCTTGACTAGTGTTGTGGCCTTAACAGTAAATGGCAACACGTACGACAATATCCAGAAATACCACGCACATATGTAAAAGTATGTACAGCCACGGGGGAAAGCTTGGTTATGCTGGTTGAAGTCGAGTAGTCTATTGTAAACATTTGACAAACGCAATGTGTACAAGCAATGTTATACAGAGGAGCTGTCCTATAAATTTATTTTTGCTGGTTGGTTGCATAGTTACCAACTTCTTGCTCAGAACGGTACGTTGTAAAATGAAACATCTTTGAATGCGCACTTTATATGTAAGGTTACATTCATTTTTGTGCAGTAGGAAACATACTAAAGAAATAAAAATGAGATAGAATAAGGAGTACTGAAAGCAAATAGAAAATTCTTATAAAAGTTACACCACACAAAAAACGTAAGTTTTTGTTCAAAATATACATGCATTAACATACATACATACATACATACATACATACATACATACATACATACATACATACATACATACATACATACATACATACATACATACATACATACACAATACATACATACATACATACATACATACATACATACATACATACATACATACATACATACATACATACTCAACGATACGAGAAACAGCGCGAAACACGTACGGGACAGTGAAAGAGACGGACCGTCTCTTTCACTGTCCCGTACGTGTTTCGCGCTGTTTCTCGTATCGTTGAACATGTACCAACCGGCCCAAATACGCACCTTAATACATACATACATACATACATACATACATACATACATACATACATACATACATACATACATACATACATACATACATACATACATACATACATACATACATTGCGGTGTAGTTAATAGGAGGAACTGCTATAAAACAACAATGCTGATGCACTCAGTCTCGAACACATGACGTTTCGAGGCAGCAACTTACGCAGAAATGCCTCACCACTCCTATGTGCCAACTCGGCATTCCTCGAACCCTCTTGGAATGGCGCTGAGCCGTGCCCCAACGACGGGAGGCAGAAAATAGCGCCCCTTTTCATTTCTTTCACGAATCACTCTCTCTCTCTTGGAACAATTTCTTGCATAGTTTCTGCTGCTGCCAACTCACAAGGAATTTTTAACATATTCGTGGATGGCAGCTCATGACGATATATGCCAAGGAAAACCACAGTTTTCCTTGGCATATATCGTCGTGTGTTTCGGTATGTGTCTCGGTATATTTCGGTATGTGTCTGCAACATGACACCACGTTTATTCACATAGCCCGGCACATTGACAACACTATAAGAACCCATGTTAGGTGACGTGGGCTGAAAAATTGGCACAGCTCGGACAACTACTGGGCAAAATATAAATAGAAGACTTTGCTGTTACTAAGCTGGTCGGTGCAAATAATGCTGTTGTTGACACGTCAAGACCCTATTGCTTCTCCTGAAAACAAAAAGGTTTCAAAGTGTGCACGTGTGTCAACTTCCCATACAGCCGTCTCATTCCGCTTGACAAAAATTTCAGTACACCGCTGGGCAAGGCATGTGGCGTGATGCTTCAGTGCCTTGCATGTATATCTTGCTGCTGGCCTCACCTGCAGAGTTTATCAGCACAAATGTGCAGAATCACATTTCAGAATGTGCCACCACAAACTAATAATGTTTCAGGTGCATAAAACATAGACCACGATAAAAGAATTTAAGAACATTTACCTGGCACAGTATACAGAATGTTAAATACATTTTCATAGAGCTATCAGAGCTGATCTGAATATAGCATTAGCCTTCAAATTTGTTCGAAGTCGCCAGTGTCAAGGTTAGAGCACAGCATCAGTCCTCTTTTAGCTAAAGCATGGTACAGACGCATCAAGAGGCGTAAGTAAATGCATGCTATAGTCACCCTACAAATAGCAATAAATACTTTCAGCAGTCATATGAGCAAAGCTGCATAGATGATAAACTATTTGCAGAGTATACAATTACATTATGAAGAAACCTATAGCAGCAAACACTGTATGAAAACAAAAAATCACAGCATATCCACGGAGAGAATGATGATGAGTGGGCGAAGCTGCGGAGGTTCATCGGTAAACCGTGAATCTTCCGTGAATTCTGCCCAGTACATCATCACCGACGTCAGATCGGACACGTTTATACTAAAGGTTCGATGAGTTATGACGACTTGCAGCACACTTTATTTTACATGTAGGCTGTGAATTTTCATTGCTTAGAAAACCATTGCTTTAGAAAACTTCTGGCGTCTTTCGTTAAGCAGCTGGCGTCTTTTCGTTTTGCTTTAGAAACATCTGGCGTTCTTTCGTTTTGCTTTTAGAAAACATCTGGCGTCTTTCGTTGGTTTATTTCATCAATCAAAGGCGTTTTGAACAAAATTTTATTGTTTATTCACGCACAGGAGAAATCTCACCAGGCACTATCTTGGAGGTAAACAATGGCTGCTAATGGGAATGAGAGACAGAAGAAGTCGGCTTTTAGCTAACACTTACACTTCTACTTCTACTAACGTTTCCTACTGGAACATGCCAATGGCTGCTAATGGGGAATGAGAGACAGAAGAATTCGGCTTTTAGTTAACGCGCATGCTGCGAATTTTTTATTGTTCAACAACGCACAGGAAAAATCTCCCACCGGCACCACCTTGGCGGTCAAGATCTGGTACTAGCGTTACGACTGGTTACGCACTACTACGACTACGAGGGACGAACGGGTGCCGCCTTAAGGAGCTTCGCCCCTAAAAGTTAGAACACAGTACATACAGAGAGGTTGACTGCTGAAGAGAACAGACAGGCAATGGGATAACATTTTAGGTGCTAAAGCCTGGTGTTGCATATACTAGGAATAGTTACGCTCCTCTTGCATGTAAATAATTCATGGAAATGGACTTTCCAGAGCTTGTATATACATAAAATCATTCGTACTATACTAAATCGTGTATCCTGAACGAGTATATCAACCAAGTGCAAGTTTACCTGCTTGGAATAACAGAGAGCTGAGCTAGTTGGTAAGTATTCATTCTAAAAAGACAGGGCGTGCAAACACGGACACAAGGAAGAAGTCAGGACACCACAAACGCCGACTAACAAATGAAGAGACGCACAACGGCTGAAAAGAAAGAAGGCACGAAAACTTATCTGCGCATGCCCTTGCAACTGGCGAACCTATCAATCCCACACGCGTGGCGGTCTACGTAGAAGATAACTGTTAAGGCATTTGATTTCATCTTTATGCAAGTTAATCGACGGTTGGCTCACGCATGCGCTACCACTATTTTTCGATATGCCATGCTTCAATCATCAGGCGCGTTTCTTCATTTCTATGCCGGTACCACACTGCGCATTCATCAAATTTTGGCGTGCACTTACAATCTCGACAATGTAACGATAGGTTAGAAGGTGAGCCTCCTGTTAGCGATCTCTTATGTTCCAACAATCTCTGGTTGATGCATCGGCCCGTCTGTCCTACGTAGAAACGGCCGCAGCTGAAAGGGATCTTATACACCACACTCGTACGGCAATCAGTGAATTTGTTGGTGTGTTTTACGAAACAAATATCGGTCCGCTTCTTGTCTTTTACTCCCTCATTCTTCCTCTGCACAGCGGCACAAATCTTACCTAGCTTATTGGCAGCCGTGAAAACAACATTAACGCCGTATCTACTTCCTACTTTCTTTAGCCTGTGAGATACGCGATGAATGTACGGTATACCTACGACACGTTTCTTCCTATCGCTTTCTTCTTGTGTCCGTGTTTGCACGCCCTGTCTTTTTAGAATGAATTACCTGCTTGAATGGTTTTGATTCTTGCACTACTAAGCATGAAAACACGGTTTTGGTTGCCAACCATGGCTGCTGTTTCTAATGGCAGTGACATGCAGAAACACGCACGCACTTTGATTTGCGTGCACGTTAAAAATTTAAGGTGGCCGAAATTATTTTGCACACTACCACTATAGTGTGATTCACATTAACGTCATCTTTTGGTACATTAAATGCAGAATTTATTAATTTTGAATCCTCAAGTGCAACGGAGTGCTGAATAATGCACTGCTCAAAAATTAAACTGGAGCTGTGCAGATTGTTACCATACAACGCAAACTGTTCCAGCCACCACAATGCATTCTTTCTGTTGACGTGCACTTTGAACAGCGGGACACAGTGACTGGTAGTCGCTGTCTACTTGTTAACCTTGTGTGTTCTGTTCGAGATACACTGTGCAATGAAATGACAGCGGGGCACCTGATCCCATGATACTGCTGAAACATAGAAAAATACAGATGATTGTTACAACCATGCTACGTGTCAAAATGTACAGCTGATATGTGCTAAAATCTCTAGCTGTCGTGTTTTCAGAATGTGATGACAACTCTGGATAAATAATAAAAACAAGAAAAAAACTGAACATTGAGCCACCGACAATGAAGACTTTGAAATAATATTTTATGACATAAATGAATTACTACGATGTTCATTTTGAAGGCGACAAACTTCTGCCTAATAGTGAGACAAATGCCAATAAAGTATCTTCTATTACGACTTTACGCTAGGTGCAAGCAGCTGACCACATATAAGTTCACTATGCTACACTCTAAGAAAAAATCGAGTATTTGGGGAGTATTCCTGCCCTACAACTATAAGCGTCATTCACCTCACCTACTTTCCTGCTGTTATCACCGCGGTCCCGGCACTTCCCGGTCACGAACTACGCGCGTGTTATCAGCGTGAAATAGCACCCTTGATAGGAATGTTTATTGTTGTGTGGTAGAAATACTCCCCAAATACTCGATTTTTTTCTTAGAGCATACTCACGTTACGCTATGTTACAACACAACAGCTATTGTTCATCACTTTAGAGTTATCTTACATCTGTGAGGACGCCAAAAAGGATATATTCAAACCACCATCACTGAAAGCACACTTAATACATATTTGGCAGTAAGACAATGCAATCACTTAGTCAATATGAAATATGCCATATTGCCACGTGCGTTTCTTATTATCACTTTTGCTGTATTCGGTTTTCGCTAAGAAAGAATGTCAGCAACGCTCGGCGCAAGCACGCCTCATTGTTCGAGAAGCTTCGCGATTATTGTAGATCGTTTTTCTTAAGATTGCGCAGAAAACGCGGACATTCAAGCTCATTCTAGAGCTTGCGCGACAACCAGCAATAACGCTGGAATATTCGACGGCACATGTATGAATGCTGACGCGCTTCACCGCATGTCAGTTTATCGAAGGCCCACGCTATGTTCGCCGCTATTAGTGCACACCGTGTGTATTGCTGTAAATTAACCTTCCGTTTCTCGACCACAAGTTCGGCCAAATAAAGAGTTTCATCTTGGACACGTCGCCTGAGATCTTCGTCGACGTCACGACCACGTGACATCTGGTGGAGGTGCTGCTTCTTTCATGTACCGGACGCCCCCGTCAGGCCGTGAACCCAGCCCACGTCGCGAAGAAGACCGACACCATCAGCGACAGCAGAGCCAGCCGCAGACTGAAAGGACTTGCCCCTCAATTTGGACTCCTACCGGACAAGCCAAGAGCCACAGCGACGAAGACAACAGCGACGATGACAGCCACTGCGCCGCCTGCACCAATTGTGTTCCGGCAACCCAGGGAGCTGCCAACGTTCCGTGGTCCATCATTCGAGGACCCGGAAACCTGGATTGAAATGTACGATCGTGTCGCCGCCTTTAACCATTTGAGCACCGAAGACAACTGCGCCACGTCTACTTCTACCTGAAAGCCACGGTAAGAACCTGGTTTGAGAATCAGGAGTGCCCACTTCAAACATGGGACCTATTCCAAAGCGCATTCCTGCACACGTTAGCAAGCGTTGTCCGCAAGGAAAGGGCCCCATTCCTTGCTGGAGACTCGGGCACAGCTACCAAATGAAAACGTCACCATCTTCACGGAAGAGATGACTCGACTTTTCCGCCAAGCCGACGGTGCGATGCCGAAGACAAAGAAGTTCGCCTGCTTATGCGGGGTGTAAAACAAGAACTGCTCGCGGGACTTGTCCGCCTCCCGCCCACGACGGTCGCCGTATTCATCGCCGAGGCTTCGACAATCGAGAAAACGCTTGAGCTGCGAACGCGGCAAACAACCGCAGCTTCTCATCCACAAGCTACGCCGACGTTCAAGCACTAGGATCCGCCGACCGGCGTGCAACCATCCGAGCAACCCTGCAAGAGGAGCTGCGAAAAATTCTGCCTTCAAGTAGATTCCATCGCCGACATCGTGAGCCAGGAAATCCAGCAGGCACTGGGCGCGCCCCAGCTAGCAGATCCGCAGCCGCAAGCTATGAGCTATGCTGCTGCAGCCCGCCGTCCTGCTCCTCCTCCACGCCCACGCCAAGATGCCACACCGCTGCAGTACCGTCGCCTGACGCCGCCGCCGCCACAGACGCCCTAACGTCCGCCTGTCGGCCAGCGCCACGCGCCAAGGAAGACCGACGTTTGGCGCGCCCCTGACAACCGCCCGCTCTGCTACCACTGCGGGGACGCCGGCCACACGTACCGCCGCTGCCAGTACCGACAGATGGGGCAACGCGGATTCGCCGTCAACGCGCCGCGCCCGCAGCCAGGTGAACGGCCTCACGGCATCGAAGACTAGCTCACCAGAGCACAGTGGCAAAAACGACGACCTTCCCGCTCACCGCCGCCCAGCCGCTACATGTCACCGCAGCGCGGGCAGTACACTGGCTGAAACCGGGGCCGGTCGCCTAGCCCGTATCTGGGAAACTAAGGGCGGCACCCGATGGATGTCGGTTGCTGTATGACGAAATGCCAAGGATCCTCCGCGGCCGCCGACGACGACAACGCGACGAGACCTGCAGAACACGACGCGAAGCAGATGAAGCCGTGCAGACGAAACCTCGGGGATCGAAGAAGACGCGACGATGCAACACGGAAGTAGTGGAACAAACCGATGCAGCCGTGACCCGACGCCGCGACCCAATCGCAACGCAAGACAACGAACTAGCGACCTCGACGTTCTCATCGACGGCCAAAACTTCACCACTCTAGTCGACACTGGGGCCGACTATTCCGTTGCCAGTGGGCCATTCGCCACCAAGCTGAAGAAAGTAAAGACTGCTTGGAGTGGACCCTAAATCCGGACAGCTGGAACCCACCTGATAGCACCGATTGGTGTCTGCACGGCGAGAGTCACCATCAATAACCGGACTTATCCTGCGAGCTTTGCTCTCCTACAAAACTGCTCCAGGGATGTGATACTGGGAATGGACTTCCTAAGTGACCACGGCGCCGTCATCGACCTGAGGTCTTTGTCGATAATACTAACCTCAGACAAAGCGCTCCCGCCCCACGCGACGCCCGGGAACCGTGCATTGAATGTGATTGAAGAGCAGGTGACCGTTCCGCCGCGCTCCAGCGTGATTATTTCCGTCGGCACCGAAAAACCTGAGAGCCTTCAAGGCGTCATCGAGGGCTATCGGCACCTACTCCTGAACCGTCAAATTTGCGTCGCAAAAGGTGTAGCCGAGCTGCGTGACGGTAAAGCAAAGGTAGTGCTGACAAACTTCAGCCACGAATATAGGCACCTCAACATTGGTACGACGGTCGCCTACATCGAAGAATGTGTGGCCGCCAGCAATGCTTTCGCCCTCTTCGATGCTGCCGAACCTGCTTCGACAAATTGAGGTCCCGAACCAGATTTTTACGTCAACTCGAGCCTTCGGAAGGTCAAGCTAGACCAGCTCAAAACCCTCCTCCTGCAATAGACCCTTCTCGTAAAAGGGCGCCCCAAGCGCCCTTCACGAGAACAACTCCAAGCCACCATGTATAGGGCACCGCAACAGATGACACTGTCTGCGACTAGGCTGGCTACTACTGCGATTGCCGGTGCACGACGTTTCGCTAGCGTGGCAGTCAGCCCGGGCGTTGTGAATTGTGCCGGAAACGTGTTGCTAAAGATAGTTGGAAGGTGCTGTGTTGCGTTGTGTCACCAATGAGGCTACCACGACGAGAAAGGAAAGGTATGTGCGACAGATCGATGTAAACAAAGAGACGTGTCGCATATCTGAGCACAGTGCATGTGTCAATGTCACTGTGGTCGTGGAAGCGCTAGGCCGTGTAGGCAGGCTGTGGATTTTTATGTAAAATGCTCGTCCCCGCGACTATGTGACGCGTTATCGACAATCGTAAGCGCGTTGCAGTGGCTTGATTGCGAGGGCAGCGACGACGTCAAGCCACCGTAGATAGTAAGTATATACAGTGTATTTTGCCTAACAGAAGGCCGCTACTGGCAGCCAAGTTGTTGTGATGCCTCGGCGGACCTGACTACACTCAGTTTCACACATCAACAGCACAGCTGTTAAAGCTGTGCAAGAGGTTCGGTCAGCAAAATGTGTAAATCCGCGTGTCTGCATTCTTTCGCTTTCGCGGTTGTGAATGCTCGTGTGAGCCGAGCAAGAGCCTGCGCGTCATGCGTCGCCACCGGCTACAAATGAAATACTGAAAGAGCGAAACGTCAGGTGATGTAAAACATAAAAGCCGAATAACGGAGTTTGTCTATTTCTAATTAAGGCGCGAATCAGTGTGTTACTCAGCCTGAAAAAGAAAACGAAATCACAGTCTCGCGGTAAAAACATTTAACCTATTTGTTAGCGCAAACGCATTTTTTTTCTAAGTGTCGCTAGCTTCTACAGCGTTGCTCCTGCTGTATGCGAAACAGAGTACGCGAAAGCGCTCGGCACTGGCCGCTCGAGACTTCCAGTCTCGCGCGCCCACCTCGTTTCGCAGGCCGGCCACCGTTGTGTTCTTCAATAGGCGATGCTGCTACAGTTAAGTGGACGTAACTTCCCGTCAGCTGCTTTTAGTTCTGACGAGCGATATTCCCCATTACCGGCTACTGAAGTCCGAGTTGGAGGGGTTAGGCGTCCGCCTCGGCGCGGCAGCCGCGTCAAATCGTTCGTCCAGTACCCAGTCGACGGGTCACTCATTACGACGCCAAAGTCAGTTGCACTACCTTTGCAAAGCAAGGCACGAGGAGTGGATTCATTCGCAGAGATTTCAGAGGCGGTGAGATGCAGCCGCCTGGCACCCACGCACGGGGACATTACACGGGCGCACGTTCGGAATAGTCACGCCCCCTAGCCCTAAACATGGCAATTTCTATCCCAGAACTCTTTGCAAAATCGAAACTGACGAAAAGCCCACCGTCAGGTGGCGTATTTATGAAAAGGGTCTATAGAAGAAATGCTTGTCGTCGTCGTCAAAAATTCGACAGACCCCAGTCGCGAAACATCGCATCATAACAGAAAAAAGTGCCCGACCAATCCGTCAGAGCCCGTACCGAGTTTCGACGCAAGAACGCGAGGCTGTAAAGAAACAGGTCGACGAAATGGTCCGCGAGGACATCATCCAGCCGTCCAAGAGTCCGTGGGCGTCACCTTTGAGGAAGAAGGGTGGGACCCTACGTTTCTGCGTCGATTATCGTCGCCTGAACAAAATCATGAAAAAGGACATGTACCCTCTCCCACGTATAGACGACGCCCTAGATCAACTCCACAACGCGAAGTACTTTTCTTCGATGGACCTCAAGACCGGCTACTGGCAAATTGAAGTCGACGACAGAGACCGAGAAAAGAGTGCCTTCATCCGCCTGTTCGAGTTCAAGGTCATGCCCTTCGGTCTTTGCTCGGCAAGTGCGACTTTCAAACGAGTCATAGATACAGTATTAGCTGGCTTGAAGTGGCAAACTTGCCTTGTTTACTTGGACGACGTCGTTGTGTTTTGCTCGAACTTCGACGAACACCTTCAGCGCCTTGAATCCGTACTTCAAGCAATGAAGAACTCCAGGCTCACCCTGAAGCCAGAAAAGTACCGCTTCGCGTACGAGGATGCTCTTGTTTTGGGTCATGTGATCAGCAAGACTGGAGTACGCCCAGACCCGCAGAAAACAGCTGCCATCGCCGCTTTCCCGCCACCCACCGACAAGAAGGCTGTGCGCCGATTTCTTCCCCGCTTGTGCGCCTATTACAGAGGCTTTGTCAAATACTTTTCACGGATCGTCGAGCCACTAACGCAGCTCACGAAGACCAACGTCGAATTCAGGTGGCAAACAGAGCAAGTCGAAGCATTTCATGAACTGAAACGACGCCTGCAGACGCCTGCGATATTTGCGCATTTCGACGAATACGCCGATACGGAGATTCACACCCATGCAAGCAGCGTAGGATTCGGCGCCGTGCTTGTGCAGTGGACGGACGGACTGGAAAAGGTTATCAGATATGCTAGCCAATCGCTAAGGCAGAGGTCAACTATTCCACAAAAGAAAAGGTGTGCCTCGCCATCATCTGGGCTACGTGAAAGTTTCGCCCGTACCTCTACGGCAGGCCCTTCAAATTTGTGAGCGACCATCACGCCTTGTGTTGGCTAGCTAACTTGAAGGACCATTCAGGTCGCCTCGCACGGTGGAGCCTAAGACTTCAAGAATTCGACATTACCGTCGTGTACAAGTCCGGATGGAAACGCTCCGACACCGACTGCTTGTCTCGTGCCCCCGTCGACCCACCAACGCCCGATGACCAGGATGATGACAGCTTCTTGGGAGCCATAAGTGCCGACTACTTCGCCGAACGACAGCGAGCCCACCCGGAACTGAAGGGTCCCCAGTCGAAAAAAACACCATGCCATGTCTGGCGTATTTTTCGCGTTTCCACCAGAGCGGGACTTCGGACACGGTTTCTGCGGGTGTGGCGGGTCTGGTGTATACGACCGTTTTCTGGTGTGAGCCGGGCTGGTGTGTCTTGGCAAGAACCGTGCTGGCGTGTTCTGTTGAGACGCGGACTGGCGTTCTTTGGCAAGAGCCGGGCTGGTGTGTTTCTGCACGACGGGTCCAGGTGTAATCCGCCTTTTTATGTCCTTAAATGCATTGTGAATGCAAAGATGCATCTTTACATGGCCGCCGGCAAAAACACAAGGCTTTACACGGTAGTTCGGAAATGAAAATGAGTTCTCTTTTTATTGTTTCTGCCCTCGCCTCAACTTGGATGTCTTCTGGGACAGCCAAAAGCCTGGTTTTCTGGGTGGCCTGTTTCGCTTCTTCTTCCGAAAGTCTTTGGGCAGCAATGTAGTGTCTGGAAGAGACTGCAAGAACAATTCATTAGAGGATTTTCCTAATTTGATGAATGAAGTTCACTAAAGTTGTTGCAGATTTGTGCTCTGCCTTTTTAGGCAAAGAAAAATTACGGAACGCAGATCCATATTTGTTCATTGAGAAATGCCTATCAATGAACTATGGTAGCTGATTAAGACCCACTAAGGTAAAACTAGCAGTGTACTGGAAATAATGGGTAGTGGGGATCTGGCTTGGAAGGAGAAGACGACGACGAGATTATTCATAAAAGCTACGTTTCGGTGTTGTCCCGATTGTCATCTCTCGCTGCTCGGCTCTACCATCTGAGGGCTCGGTCACCCAGAACGCCTAAGACGAAGCTGGTCAGAAATAACTGACACCGCTGCTCCCGTATCGACAAGCGCATGAACGGCAATACCTTCGGCAAAAACGACAATTACATTGGTCGGGAATAAATGAGGACTTGCGCAGTTCGCTGATATCGCAGTTCTTGCCTCCGGAACTGCGTCATTCAGTTTTCCTCGTGGACAGCTTCAGGTCGGCGGATGAGGGGAGACAGAGAACGTCGACGAGGAGATGGAGACCGACGAGTACTGTAGCCTCGGGAAGAAGGCGCGGCGTCGAAGTGTGGACCGGCAGGAGCCGAACGGTAAGTGTAGTCCGGACCATTGCTTTGTGGTCGTGCAGAGTCGGAATACCAAGCACGGCGGCGGCAGAATCGTGCTACATGGCCAGCACATCCGCATGAGAAACAGATGGGCCGGTTGTCTTGGGTGCGCCACGGATTGAAAACAGGGGCCGCGGATTCAGCGAGGTATTGCCGAGCCGGGTGAAGGGGCTGCGGTGGTGGACCGTAGTTTCTTGTCGGCGTATAGTTTGCGGTCGCGGGTAAAGGTGAAGAGAAGGTGGGCGCAGGTGCGTATTGCACAGCCGCAGACGGCGGCCTCGGCTTGGCGGCGGCTGCAGCGTACGTAAGCGGAGCTGTCACTGGAGCCGGCTGATGAGCAAGTGGTACGATGCCTGCGACTTGTTCGTGTATGACCTGACGGATCTCGGGAGTCAGGAGCGATTCAGACGCTTGGGCGGCTGGCAGAAGAGACAGCTGGCGCGCGACTTCTTCCCGAACAAATTGCTTGACCTGGTCGAGGAACGACGAGTCGGAAGCAACAGCACATGAACTGTTTGTTAAAGCCGAAAGCGTGCCGTCTGGTATTAGAGCTCGTCGTGTGGAAAGCCGTTGTTTGCGCAGTTCTTCGTAGCTCTGGCATAGTGTAATCACTTCGTTGACCGTCTGTGGGTTTTTCGCCAAGAGCATTTGAAGGCGTCGTCCTCTATGCCTTTCAGGATATTCCTTATCTTCTCGTCTTCGGTCATGGACGGGTTAATGCGCCGGCAAATGTCAACTACATCTTCTATGTAGCTGGTGAAGTTTTCACCTTTTTGTTGAGCACGACTGCGCAGCTGTTGCTCAGCCCGAAGCTTGCGGACGGCGGGGCGACCGAATACTTCTTGAAGTCTAGCTTTGAATGCTGTCCAGGTGGGAAACTCTGATTCGTGGTTGTGGAACCAAACGTTGGCGACTCCGGAGAGGTAGAAGCTGACGAAGCTGAGTTTATCCGCGTCATTCCATTTATTAGAGACGCTGACTTTGTCGTACAATGACAACCAATAGTCCACGTCTTGATCTTCAGCTCCACTGAAGATGGGAGGGTCTCGTTGGCGTGGCGTACCTGAACAGACGACTGCAGGTGACGCCTGGGGAATAGTGCTCTGCCCAGCATCGTCAGGCATGGTTGGCACGGGAGGGATCGTCCGGTTTCGGAGTTCCAGGTCTGGAAGTACCCAGCACCTCCACCAAATGTCACGAGGCGTTCTGGGTGACCAAGCCCTCAGATGGTAGAGCCGAGCAGCGAGAGATGACAATCGGGACAACACCGAAACGTAGCTTTTATGAATAATCTCGTCGTCGTCTTCTCCTTCCAAGCCAGATCCCCACTACCCATTATTTCCAGTACAGCAGTAATTATACGCTTGCTACGTGCTCTTCAGTAAATTACCTGTTACGTGCTCGTCATACAGCCTAACATACGAACTGTGGGGATAATTTATAAAAGTACGACTATCGTTGCAACAAATCTCCACCATGACTCCTTGCAATGCTAGAATGCTCAGGTTTAATGCTTTTATTGAACTTCGAGAATGCTTGCACGTCACTAAAGAACAATGGATGCGCTTTGTGTCGTCGGTTCCTACCTTTTGTTTTCTTCCCATAGTGCGCCTATTTGCTTTAAGATATGAACCGTTACCAACTAGCCCAAATGGCTGTTTTGCTACAATGGATGGAATGTCAGTACTATGACAGATACCACAGTTGAGGTTTTTCTTCCCCAAAAAACTCCGGACAAAGAACATGCAACAGACGCCACCAAGATTTCAACTATATCAAATTATTTTAATATGCAGATAGTTGCAAAAGCAAGTAGGCAACCTTCACGGATTGGCGCAAGCACACGGAGACAAGGACGAAATACACAACGACGAACGCAATCTAACAACGGGTTCATTTTAGGGGCGAAGCTCCTTAAGGCGGCACCCGTTCGTCCCTCGTAGTCGTAGTAGTGCGTAACCAGTCGTAACGTTAGTACCAGATCTTGACCTCCAAGGTGGTGCCGGTGGGAGATTTTTCCTGTGCGTTGTTGAACAATAAAAAATTCGCAGCGTGCGCGTTAACTAAAAGCCGAATTCTTCTGTCTCTCATTCCCCATTAGCAGCCATTGGCATGTTCCAATAGGAAACGTTAGTAGAAGTAGAAGTGTAAGTGTTAGCTAAAAGCCGACTTCTTCTGTCTCTCATTCCCATTAGCAGCCATTGTTTACCTCCAAGGTAGTGCCTGGTGAGATTTCTCCTTTGCGTGATTAAACAATAAAAATTTTGTTCAAAACGCCGTTGATTGATGAAATAAACCAACGAAAGACGCCAGTTGTTTTCTAAAAGCAAAACGAAAGAACGCCAGATGTTTCTAAAGCAAAACGAAAAGACGCCAGCTGCTTAACGAAAGACGCCAGAAGTTTTCTAAAGCAATGGTTTTCTAAACAATGAAAATTCACAGCGTACATGTGAAATTAAAGTGAGCTGAAAGTCGTCATAACTCTCATCGAACCTTTAGTATAAATGCGCCCGATGTCACGTCGGTGATGATGTACTGGGCAGAATTCACGGAAGATTCACGGTTTACCGATGAACCTCCGCAGCTTCGCCCACTCATCATCATTCACTCCGTGGATATGCTGTGATTTTTTTTTCGAAAACCTTCACTTAACAACTCATACGTTCTGCGCGATCTGGCCAAAAAAGCTCCTCAAAGCACACATGGCACAGCTCATGATCACAAGCCGTACAGAAGAAAACAGCAAAACTTCTTTCTGAAGCAAAGCAAGAGCAAGGTGACTAACACATTTTTCTTTCTGCTTGTCAATGTAAAATGCCTCCACTATCTTCCTCAAAGTTTGATCGCGATGCCTGTATTAAATGGTGGTGCTACAAAACAAGGCGTGCATGCGCACTTATTGCAATGCAACGCTAAATGTGTGTTAGGGAGACCTTTCAGACTCGACATATGTTCCCTTAGCCTCGTGCTTATACATCTGCCAGTCTGCCCAACGTACACCTGACCACACGTTAAAGGAATATTGTACACTACATAATATTGCACACTCAAAGGGTGAGAACCAGAAGTACTTTATGCGTGTCCCTTCAACAACTCATGCAGCTAGCTAATCTTACGGTCAAGCCAAGCCAA
Source organism: Rhipicephalus sanguineus (assembly GCF_013339695.2). Taxonomy (NCBI): domain Eukaryota; kingdom Metazoa; phylum Arthropoda; class Arachnida; order Ixodida; family Ixodidae; genus Rhipicephalus; species Rhipicephalus sanguineus. The sequence continues at coordinate 206,494,176 of NC_051180.1, forward strand.
GCCAGCCGGAAAGTTAACATGGCCGCTCTCTTCCGGCCAGCTCTGAGCGCACATTGCGATGTAATGGGATTTCCAATATATTGGACCCTATGGAAGCTATGCCGGGACCAGCGGAAGACGATGTACCATCGAAGAAAACGCGGCGAGGCACGTAACAAGCTTGAAAATAATATTGAAACTACCTCTATGCCAACATGGTAGTAAATAATAACAGTACAGCATTAGCCACATAATTATTATTTGTTCTCCTAAATCGTATAATTAAGGTTTCACTTGCATATTTCCCCAGGTTCCAGCTCTTTATTATAATTCACCAATAAAGGATGCCCTTGCGAGGTACACTTTATACTTTATCACACTGCACATTTCAGTGTTTGGTGATTACTGAATGCAAGATACGTATTAGTCAACAGTCAAAATAAGCAGTCCCGTTACGTAATATATTCTCAGATTTTTGTGCTTCATGTGCTCTGACAAAATTATTATCAAAATGGTCTGTGCAATTGAAAGTTGTCAAATAGTACATAAATTATAGAAACTGCAATGTGATGCACTCAGTATCGCTAAAGGCCTCGCCATTTCTGTAGCCAGCCTTTGAACAGGAAAAAATGCTTTTCTTTTCCTAAGAAGTAAGAATGGGCTCTCAGAATTGCTATCTATAAAAGTAATTCGGAAAGAGTTGGGTTTAAAAACACCAGTACAGCTTTCATAATTGGCAAAATACACGAAACAAAACATGATGAGCTGTGTTCACTGGCCCAGCATGGCATTTACAGGGGTTGTTTGGAGGTTCAAAGGCCACCATCTGAACATTTTTGATGCCTGATGTATGTACTGACTGCGCGTCTTCAAAATTGAGTAATTACCGTCTGCGATTGCGTAAATAGTACCATCTCTTGTGGCAAACAGTAGCTTCATTCTCATAGGCTCCCCAAGCATCGCTTAGTGGTGCTGCTGCTCTTGACAGGCAGCGCCATCTCTGGCATAAAAAATACAAACTGCGTGCAAGCAACGCGAATTTTCCCTTCTCTCCAACGCGCTGCCGCTTGCAAACTCGACTTGCTGTGGAACCAGCAGGAAAGAAGGAGGAAGACAGGAAGGAGCGCAGACTACCAACTGTTTATTCTCAGTTCACGAAGCCAATATATAGGCATGCCACGCTGCGCCATCACGATGCGCACAACACCAAGATTCATTTACAACACTGTACCGCGGACAGAGCTGTGAAAAAACACCTCATTTTTACCGAGCGCCAGGTTTTTTTTTTGTTGTCACATAATCACACGGTGTACACCTCTACTTTTATCTATTTATTATTTTGTCTTTTTACAACTCTAAGATGGCGCGGAAAACACATGAAAAGCCACAGTAAAAATTGAAAAGGTCATGTAAAATGACTAATATTATAAAACAACACTGCTCATATGATTCAAAGCCATCTACAAAAGAGCAACAACGATTAAGCACACCAATGAGGCAAAACACCAAGACTCGCAGCTTAAAACCGTCTAAAAACTTTACAAAGCGTCATACGGGAAACAAAATAGGCGAAAGGTGTGCTACAGCAGCTAACCCTCATCAAAAGGTTAACAGAAGAAAACATTTCCAAAGTGTTACCCCCATAATTAAATATGGCCATTTAAGAACACTATTTCTTTGTCCGAAAGCGATATTGACGGCATGCTTATGCACTTGTCATTGTACTGCCTTATAAAATACGCTTCTATAATTTCCCTTTCGGTCTTTTCCCTTGCATTTGCCATGACTGATACATTCTCGAATCGGGCGGTACAAACACATCCTACAGTGAAAATCCAAATGGCCACCGTTTTTGCCCCTTACAGCCAGACTGTGCTCACCCATGCGTTCCATGAGGCAGCGCCCCGTCTGCCCTATGTGTGCTCTCCCACATGATAAAGGGATGTGATAAACTACAGCGGAAACACACCGAGTGAACACGTTTGCATGCTTTTTTTGAGCAATCCGCCTTCTTCTGTTTGGTCATCAACGAACAGATCTGCCCTAACGTTCTAGGCGCGGAAAACGCTACGCCTTCTCGGCGCACGCCTTCTTCAATAGTAATGCACTGGATGCTAGACGTTCGGTAAACCGACGCGTAAAGTTGCGGTTTACATAAAGGGTCTATAACACCCTTTTCACAATTCGCGAGTGCGCATTCCTACGCTACATTTTCTCTGAAATAATGGCAGCAACTTTCGTGCTTTAAGTGGAGACGAGGTCGTAAGCTTAAAGAGACACTAAAGTCAAATATTAAGTCGAAGTTGATTGTTGAAATAGCGGTCCAGAAACCTCTAAGTGCTACTTTTGTGCCAAGGAAGCGCTTATTTTGAAATAAAATCACGTTTTAGTGGTCCACATCGCGTAGTGCACTTCGAATGACCCGCCTGAAAGCGGCCTGTCAAACGTCACAGTTGCCATGCCCAACGTTGCCCGCCTTTACTGCGCGGCGGCGTGCACTGGTGGCGTGCACTATTAAGGCATCCGGCAACATCACATGCATGAGACATTTTGTCAAACGTCCTGTCAGAGCGACTTTCACGAGCGCGCAAAACACACGCGGCAGTACGCGATACCGAAACTACCACTGAGATGCAACCGCGTGAGCGAAGCAGGGCGCCGGGCGAAGCGCAGTTCGGCGAAAACGGAACCTTTGAACCGCGCGCGCCGTTCATCATGGGAACGCCAAAAGAATGAATGAATAAACTTTTATTAAAAGTCCGGACGAGGGGGGGGGGGGCGAGGTTCTTTTTTCCATTAATCAAATAGAAACGAACAAGCAGCATTTAATTTCGTCTCTTGATGCACGGAAGGTACTTTTTTTATTGCAGCTAGTTTGATTACGAGTGATTTTTCTTTTTTTTTATTTTATTTACCCTAAGTCCCGCTGGACATTACATGGGGGGGGGGATAATTTGGTACAATGAACAAAAAATTGGATACACAGCAAAAAAAGCATTGCGGCGCTAATAACACTAGTACAATCAATCTTGTTTGAAGAAGCTTATGTGTAATCAGTCACGAAGATGGGAATATGAAAAAACAAAGAAAAGAAAAATATTTGCAGTAATTACTCGCAGAAAAAGTATATGCGATTCACCCACACACGTGGGAAAAGCAATGAAACAGAAAAAATGTATACAGAAGACACTTGCAGAAGAAAGTGTGTACAATTCAGTCAAAAATGTGGGAAAAGCAAGCAAAAAAAGACACGTATTTCCAGAAAGCAATGCAACGATTCAGACACATATATATACTGAAGCGTGGGATGATTTCTTTGATACACCGAAATAAAACAAGAATGTGTCAGAATCTCTAAAGATGTTGTGGATATGTTAATGGTTTATGCTAGGCAACAGGAATTTCTTTAGTGCCTCTGAAAATTTGTCAGCATTTGCTTCTTGAGCTATTGCTCTCGACAGTTGATTCCACTCTAGGATGGCCAAATGGAGAAAAGAAAAACGAAGTAGATCAGTACGGGCGAACGGTTGACGAACTTTAATGAGTGGTCCAAGCGTCGTTATTCTGGCGTCGTTATTAATGAGGTAGTATAAGGCGTAGGGTTGTGATACAAGTTATGAATGAATATTAGACGAGACACTTTCCGTCTACTTTGTAGTGTTGCAAGGTAAAGGCTGTCTTTGATTTTAGATGCACTTGAATAGAAAGAATAATCGGAGACGATGAACCTAGCAACATTGTTTTGTAATGATTATAGCCTCCTAATGAGGTATACTTGATGAGGACTCCAAATAACTGAACAGTATTCAAGTTTGGATCGGACTATTGAGTTGTAGGCAAGGAATTTTGTATCTTTATTAGCATGGCGGAGTGTGCGTCGGAGGAAACCAAGAGTCCGATTTGTTTTACCCACTAACCTGTCCATGTGTGTGTTCCAGGTCAAGTTAGCAGTTAAATAAACACCCAAGTATTTAAATGACTCGACTACTTCAATTACCTCAGTAGTTATTGTATAAGTGTGTGACACAAAACTATGACAAGTAGTAAACCACACTAGTTTTGTTTTACTATTGTTAATATTCATGTGGCAGTCATGACACCACTCAACCAATATCTGCAAGTCTTTATTTAATTCTTCGCAATCATTATGGTGAGTAACAGCACGATAAATAACGCAATCGTCAGTAAATAGACGAATTTTTGAAGTTACACCGATCTGAATATCGTTAATGAAAATTAGGAGCAATGTAGGCCCCAATACTGACTCCTGGGGTACACCGGACATGAGAGGCTTAAAGTCGGACACAACACTTTCAATCAAAACCGCTTGACGCCTATCGCTTAAATACTCTTGAACCCAATCAATGACCCGGTGTCTATATGAAGAATTCTCATTTTATATATCAAACGCTTGTGGCCCACCCTGTCGAAGGGCTTTTCAAAGTCAATGAAGATTGCATCAGTTTGTGTTAGTTCATGCAAGTTGGTGTGAATTTCAGTAGTTAGTTCGAAAAGCTGTATCTCACAAGAGCGTCCCCGTTGAAAGCCGTGTTGGTTTGCAAATAGAATGCTGTTTTCAGCCATGTATTTGATAATCTGAGAAGACAAAATGTGTTCAAACAGCTTACAAGTGATAGCTTGCAAATGGACGATAATTTGCCATTTGATTCTTATCACCCTTTTCAAATAACGGCACTACGTGAGCACGTTTCGAGTCCTCAGGAATTTGGGTCGTATCTAATGATTGTTGAAAAATGAGTGCAAGTGTAAGTGCTGAGTAAACCTTTATAAGTTTCAGCAATTTTGTGGAAATACCATCGGGGCCAGGACTTGAGTATGATGGCAAACGTTCGATATCTTTCTCAACTCCATTAGAGGTTATAATTATGCGAGACATTACAGAGGCGTCATAATCGGGTGTACTATTATTGCTCATCGTGTCAATATCAAGGGGGTTTCCTTTCACAAAAACGCTACAAAAATATGAATTAAAAGCATGTGAGAAATCAGTTGCACTCAAGGGAGAACCATCCAATGAAATTATGTGAGGTAATTCCTTCGAAGGCTCAGGAGATATTACCCTCGAGAATTTCTTCGGGTTATCTTTTAGGAAGTTGGGCACGTCCGTATCAAAGAACTTAACTTTAGCATTTTTCATTTTCTGCTTACAAGTGTTCACCATGAGAAAGTATTCAGTCCAATCGTCTTCTGCTTTGCTGCGATTAGCTTTTGTGTACAAACACCTTTTCTTCTTCAGGCAGCGCTTGACATCGCTGGTGAACCATAGTTTATCTTTAGTCTCGGTGATAAGCCTTTTTGGAACGTATATTTCCTGCAGCCTTTTGACATAATTTCGAAACAACGGCCTTTGTGCACAGATTGGTCGGCATATGTTAACAAAAACTCTGAATAGAACTTTTTCATTTCGTTTTCTACATTATCTAGATCGACTTTAGAAAAGTCGTGTATTTCTTTGGTACGGGACTGTTGTTTATTGATTTTTGTTTTAATGATACAGTCAATGACTTTGTAGTCACTGATCTGTTCAAGGACGGTTGTTGTAGCTTGATCGGGATGTGTTGTAATCAACAAATCAAGGATCGCATCACCACGCGTAGGCCTATCGATCAATTGCGTCATTTCAAAGATGGATAACATGTCAGTGAAAAAATCCTGGCATTCCCGATCTTTACCAGCGTTACTTGATGGTAAACCTAGCCAATCGATACCAGGTTAGTTGAAATCTCCAGCCATTACGATATTCGCGTTAAATTTCTTTTTGAACCTAAGCAATAACATCGGTAAGTTCTTCAACGAAGTTTTAGTGATATTTAGGGGGCCTATAAGAAGTACCTATTACGAGTGTTACATGGTTTAAGTAGCATACGACCCATGCAGTTTCAAGAGGGCTATCAATGAGAACAGGTTGTGATGGAATATGCTTTTTTACAGGGATTAGCACGTCGCCTCCCTTCCCGCTCAGTCTATCTTTACGAACCACGCCAAGCCTAGAAGCACGGAAGCTGTGCCATGATGTCAAGCCTGTTAGGTATAAGAAGTTCACTGGTATCGATGTCTGGGTTTAGCCACGTTTCCGTGCCGATAATGACATCAGCAGAGCGCGTGCGAACAACATCTTCTAGGTGGTCTTGTTTCTGTACGATACTGCGGAAATTGGCATAGATTATCGAGAAGTTGTGCGCCTGCGTTGTTTGTGAGTGGTTAGGTTGTCAGGGTGATCTTTTATCTGGAGGTATCATGCAGACCTTGTCAGTGGTGTTGCGACCGGGTATGTGGATCCGTCCCTTCTCGGCAACCAGATTGTTGCTACGATAGGGCAGCGTCGTACCCGGACTCCGTTTGGTAGCGTAGTCGAGTCTCCGGGTTGAGGAACTGATGCTAGCAAGATGGGAAAACAATAACAAGTTTTCTGGCACTTTTGAACACTCCATTACATTGTGACAAGGTAAGAGTTCAGTGACGAGCGCATTGGATGAGCCTGTTACCGAGGGCTCAGAGTAGAGCACTGCACGGGCCGCAATTCTCGGCCCGGGCCCGGCCCGGGCCCGGAACTCGTTCATATTTACCCGCCCGAACCCGGCCCGGTGACTCAAAACGAGACCCGGGCCCGGCCCGAACCCGACAAAAAATTTCGCCTACCCGGCCCGGCCCGGCCCGACCACAGATCAGGCCCGACTGAGGCCCGACCCAGTAATCTAGGTGGCGTTGCCCGAACATGGAATCGACAGCAAGGTGTTTTTAAGTAGCACATATCTACGCTTTGTTGGCGCATGTTTCGCTAACTGTTATACTTTAACATAGTTACGGTAATTTCTTGTAAAAAGGGACTCTCGGTGCAAACAGTTGAGCGCACATACTGAATACAATGAATGTTTGTTCGGCAGTGGTATACCGTACCCATTTTTTCTGCAAATGCACGGCGGATCATGAAGGGCCTTTTGCAGCAGACATTGTAGCAAGAAAAGTGATTTGCAGCACAAGTTCAGTTTCGATAGGGAGCGCAATAACAACAAAAGATGGATTTATGAATGGATAAACTTTATTATGGTCCATTGGAACGCGCTCTAGCACGTTGCGGGCCGCTCCGACATCGGAACAGAAAGACCAAGTCTCTCTTCTGCGTCGCGGGCCCGTTGGACTGCCCATATAGCTGTTCTTATAGCGCGAAGCTGGTAATAGCAGCCTCCCATTTGGACAGCGCGATGACTTCGCCGCCGCGTAACACGGAGCACTGCCAGAGCATGTGTTCTAGATTGGCTTGGCAGAGAACAAAACGCTCACTTCACTTTGTTTTTATTGCACTCTATAGCCTATTGAAATTGATAACATGCTCTAACCACAAAGCCAACCGTGCACCCTTCTCGATATGTAGCACCTGTCTTCACCATTGTATAGTACCTTACCACAGCAAGAGAAACAGAGAAAAAAAGCCGGCAGATCCCACGCATTGTGGGAATCGATGTAATGCGAAGCAGCCAGCAAAGAGCTGCATACATCGCCTTGTAGGCCATTGAGGAAAATGCGTGTCATGGTTTTCATGTTAACTCCTATTATTTATGTTCGTCACACAGTAACGTCGCGCAATACCAACTTCGGGGTCGATCAAGCTAGAGAAACGGCCGCCAGCGCCCCATTAGCGTGGCACGCAAGTCATGCTGTACATGACATGCGTGTCATGATTTTCATGTTAACTCGTGTTTTTATGTTCGTCACACAGTCACGTCGCGCAAAACCAATTCCCGGGTAGATCAAGCTAGCGAAACGGCCGCCAGCGCGCCATGATCGTGGCACGTAAGTCATGCTGCACATGACATGCGTGTCATTATTTTCATGTTAACTCGTGTTATTATGTTCGTCACATAGTCACGTCGCGCAATACCAATTTCGGGGTAGATCAAGCTAGCGAAACGGCCGCCAGCGCCCCATGAGCGTGGCACGTAAATCATGCTGTACGTGACATGCGTGTCATGATTTTCATGTTAACTCGTGTTTTTATGTTCGCCACACAGTCACGTCGCGCAATACCAATTTCGGGATAGAGCAAGCTGGCGAAATGGCGGCCAGCACTCCATGAGCGTGGCACGTAAGTCATGCTGTACATGACATGCGTGTCATGATTTTCATGTTAACTCGTGTTATTTATGTTCGTTACACAATCACGTCACAAGATACCAATTTTGGTGTATATAAATCTAGCGAAACCGCCGCCAGCGCCCCATGAGTGTGGCACGTAGGTCATGCTGTACGTGACATGCGTGTCATGATTGTCATGTTAACTCGAGTTTTTATGTTCGTCACACAGTCACGTCGCGCAATACCAATTTCGGGGTTGATCAAGCCAGCGAAACTGCCGCCAGCGCTCCATGAGCGTGGCACGTAAGTCATGCTGTACATGACATGCGTGTCATGATTTTCATGTTAACTCCTGTTATTTATGTTCATTACACAGTCACGTCACAAGATACTAATTTTGGTGTATATCAAGCTAGCGAAACTGCCGCCAGCGCTCCATGAGCGTGGCACGTAAGTCATGCTGTACATGACATGCGTGTCATGATTTTCATGTTAACTCGAGTTTTTATGTTCGTCATACAGTCACGTCGCGCAATACCAATTTCGGGGTAGATCAAGCTAGCGAAACTGCCGCCAGCGCCCCATGAGCGTGCCACGTAAGTCATGTTGTACATGACATGCGGGTCATGATTTTCATGTTAACTCGTGTTATTTATGTTCGTCACACAGTCACGTCGCAAGATACCAATTTCGGTGTATATCAAACTAGCGAAACGGCCGCCAGCGCACCATGAGCGTAGCATGTAAATCATGCTGTACATGACATGCGTGTCATGATTTTCATGTTATGACTTGTCATTTATGTTCGTCATACAGTCATGTTACGCCATACCAATTTTGGTGCACATTCGATGAACCAAGCGACCAGGAGAGCACAAAGTCGTAGGCGGCTAGATAGATAGATAGATAGATAGATAGATAGATAGATAGATAGATAGATAGATAGATAGATAGATAGATAGATAGATAGATAGATAGATAGATAGATAGATAGATAGATAGATAGATAGATAGATAGATAGATACGCTCAAAGTCGCAGAAGTTCGCTAAGAAATGCTTCGCATTTAAAAACACAAATCTGTGGCCTTTGTTGTAAGTACACTAATCTATGTAAAGGTATGGAACCGCGTGCACCCCGTGTATGCGTATAATCAGCCGAAAGGAAGAAAAAAACTATTTGTCATAGCATTATTTTCATATACCACACCACTGCTAGTATATAGAGTCTATAAGTTTCTTATGGCACAGTTTATAGTTTACTTCTTCACATGTTATTGTGCGAAAAATCAAAGTATCAAAAGGTTCCTGCTTTACGCACGCCATGCGCTGTTGCATCACATATCCTGCCGCGCTAAAGCTTCTTGCACTGCTCGCGATGGCCGCATGGGCGCACACATCTGCCTTGCCAATTGCGAAGGCGTCGGCAGTCGCTGTTCTTAACTTCGACCACTGAAGCAAATCTAGGATGTCTTTGTGGACCTCTGCAGAATGACCATAGCTGTACAGCTCATCCATTCACTCCTCTCGTTCCCGAACGTAGTGCCACTCTTCAATGTGATCTATAAAACTCCACTTTGAGGGCTTCTCCTTGCAGTTTTCAGCAGTGTATGTTATGCACGGTTTGCACCGTGCTCGTTTTTTTCCATATTATAATGGTTTATGCATTCCCAGCGATGTTGTACCGGTAGAAGGTGGCCATTGGACAACGCTGTTAGGACTGGCAGGAGGTGGACGACGCGATTTCGATATATTTTCGGGGTTCGTTCGAGTTTCAAATTGGTAATCAAGGCGCGACTAAGCTTCTCGAAGCTTACTCATTGGATGCACATGGTTCGAGGTAAGGGGACATCACCCGGCACGGAATCTGTCATTGCCATTTTTGAAGCCAGATATTTCGTCAAGCGAATATACTTCACCCCACGCCTTGTTTAATGGACCTGTTCTATTCCTGCACATTCCAACGCTGTTGCGGCAGTATCATGTAGCTCTCGCACTATATAGTGTACTATATAGGGCCTCAAACACACGGCTCGCGGACCTCTCGCTAGCGGCCCTTCGCCCGCACATGACTGTCTTTATCCCATTTTTTTCTGTATAAGTATGTTCTTGAGATGCACAGGCATGGCAGATCGAAAGCATATTTTTCGTGAGGCACCCCCTACGGTCACCGTGTGTTGATACATAACCGTGAAACAGAAGCTATATTTCAGAATCGGCGTCCAGATTTTAGTCATTATGGCTGATACGAAATGACTGGTTCCCCAGACATGAAACAGAGACGTCCGTTTAATGGCAATACTAAAGGCGAACTGCTGCTCCGGCCACGTGCACGTGCCCTCGATGTCCCTCGGTTTCCTCTTCTTCGACAGAGTCTGGCACGCTCCAAGTTGCTCCGTTCCGCACTATATTGCAACAATGGGTATCGATATGTTGTGGGAATCCTGCCGCCAAATATCCTTCAGAAGTGATCCCGTATATGACATATGGGAAAGGTCTTCTGTTAAAGGGGTACTGACGCCTTTTTTCGAAGGCGAGTTTACTCTGCCATACATATCTCCTGTATGCAGAGACGGCTGTGAGCAAGTGTGAAGCTCAGGAAATGCTGATAAGATATTTTAATTTGATATTAAAGTCAATTTTTCCATGGCGCACCTACTAACATCGACATTAGCTTGACGTCAGGCTACAGTACAAATTCTGGTGACTTCACGCAGCAGTCTGGCTTGTTGAGATGACGTTAGGTACCGAAACTTCCAAGATGGCTGCTTATTAATGAGAACTAACCGACAATAACGCCAAGGAAAGTACAGGGGGTGTTATCTGTAGTATTTAGAATGTCAATGTGAAGAAAGTAAAGTGGACGAAAAGATGACTTGCCGCCGGCAGGGACCGAACCTGCGACCTTCGAATAACGCGTCCGATGCTCTACCACTGAGCTACGGCGGCGGTCATCCTCCCGTCCACTTTCTGGGGTATATATGTTGATTAAACCTAGGAGTGTTAGTCAGCGCCAATCGCAGCCATGGCGGCGAGTGTGGAACACTTTTTTTTGCCTCTTGGCGTCACGTAGCACGTGATCTTTTTACGAGTTGGCAGCTGACCAATAATCCCTCGCATACTACCTGAAGGCATTAAGTCTGCCAGGACGAGACCCTCGCTATGAATGAAGGAAAGCTATGATTTTTCAAGGGCTCGTTTATCTTTGTTAGACACAATATTAATGAGAACTAACAGACAATAACGCCAAGGAAAGTACAGGGGGTGTTATCTGTAGTATTTAGAATGTAAATGTGAAGAAAGTAAAGTGGACGAAAAGATGACATGCCGCCGGCAGGGACCGAACCTGCGACCTTCGAATAACGCGTCCGATGCTCTACCACTGAGCTACGGCGGCGGTCATCCTCCCGTCCACTTTCTGGGGTATATATGTTGATTAAACCTAGGAGTGTTAGTCAGCGCCAATCGCAGCCATGGCGGCGAGTGTGGAACACTCGTTTTTTTGCCTCTTGGCGTCACGTAGCACGTGATCTTTTTACGAGTTGGCAGCTGACCAATAATCCCTCGCATACTACCTGAAGGCATTAAGTCTGCCAGGACGAGACCCTCGCTATGAATGAAGGAAAGCTATGATTTTTCAAGGGCTCGTTTATCTTTGTTAGACACAATATTAATGAGAACTAACAGACAATAACGCCAAGGAAAGTACAGGGGGTGTTATCTGTAGTATTTAGAATGTAAATGTGAAGAAAGTAAAGTGGACGAAAAGATGACTTGCCGCCGGCAGGGACCGAACCTGCGACCTTCGAATAACGCGTCCGATGCTCTACCACTGAGCTACGGCGGTGGTCATCCTCCCGTCCACTTTCTGGGGTATATATGTTGATTAAACCTAGGAGTGTTAGTCAGCGCCAATCGCAGCCATGGCGGCGAGTGTGGAACACTCTTTTTTTTTTGCCTCTTGGCGTCACGTAGCACGTGACGCCGGCGGCAAGTCATCTTTTCGTCCACTTTACTTTCTTCACATTTACATTCTAAATACTACAGATAACACCCCCTGTACTTTCCTTGGCGTTATTGTCTGTTAGTTCTCATTAATATTGTGTCTAACAAAGATAAACGAGCCCTTGAAAAATCAAAGATGGCTGCTTGTACGTCATCAAAACTTCAAAATGGCCGCTTGTGCGTGGAAACGTCACTATATATTGTGCAAGGACGTGACGAGAAGCCCATACCGTGTTGTGTCGTCAGGGTACAGTAGGAACCGAAACTAGCTTTTAAAAACATACTGTAATTACTTTTTTCAGGGCGCACTCGCGCTTAGCACTACCTTTTCTAGGCTCTTGAGGGCTTGACCTTTCATTTGACGCAAAAAAACGACAACTGAAAATATTCGTGTCAGTACCCCTTTAAAGGGCCCGACAACTGATTTTTCTCGACACAGTGTTTTACGGCGCGACAGGAAGCTCACCGTTCGTAGCGTTTGCAGCTGCAATGGTTTATCCGAAAAACACGTAGTTATTTTATAAGAAGTATTTTTAGATCTGAAAGGCTCCAAACACGCATGGAGGCTTGCTCCAGCAACGCTGAGAGTTGTTAGCGATGCCGCTAGCCCTTGTGAAAGCTGTCGTTGTTCTGCTTTCGCAGGAGTTACTGTACCTATGCTTAACCACCTTTATTTTGAGCTTTCCAACCATTTTTGAAAGTAGCAAGCTGTTACAATGAGATGTATGCCTTTATACACCTTCCCGGTATTTGTACAGCGTTTTGTGCGCCTGCGCCCAAGGTTGCCTGCGCCTGTGTCATGGATGGCTTGTCCCGGCGTCGTTACTCTCTCGATATACGAGCCAAGCCAAGTAATCGAAAACGTAACTGTGCGTATGCACAGCCGCACCGAGTAGAAGCACGCGTCATTTCTGAGACGAAGTGTAGGTAGCAACACTATGTCGCTTCAAAATCTTAGCGACCTCGAAACTGCGTGCACGGTTGCATGAGCACGCTGAAAAGTTGCTCAAGACGCGCTGACGAGCATGCGATCATTACGTCACGCGAAGGCAGCGCCACTTTAATGAATACTACTAACGCAGGCCTATGTGTTCGTTATTATGGAGTAATACCTTTTAATATAAAGAAACGAACAATATTTCAATACTAACAAAAATATCGTCAACCGCGTACAGCAATCAACGGTCACGTGGCCGTCTTCATCGGATCGTTCATGTTTTTGCCGCCAGAGGCGCCACAGGTCATTTTTCGCGACTTTCAATTAAGAAATAAAAATATAAATCCATCTCTCACTAAAAAAAAAAACAGGGCTGGTTTGAGTCTGTGCGACGGACAATCTTTACATCAGTGGAGTCAACTCATTTCATATTCTGGGCAGTTGTCGGTCCCTTTAAATGATGGTAGTTTTAAAACCTGTTCCCCCTTCCCACGCTCCTACCTTCGCCATTGCCCTAGCCTTTGCGGGAGTAAATTTTCGTGAATGGGGCCCGTTAGCTGAGGTGAGTTTTAGACCCCTGATATGGTGGAACAAGACGAAAGCTCAGACATTAACAATGTAGGCACACAAAGCAGGCAGTGCATGTCCATCTCGCGCCTCATAACCACTGGGAGCCGTCACAGAGTCACAGAAAAAGAATGTGCCTTTATAGGGACTCTACGCGTATGTATCAAGTCTCCGTGGAGTCCTTTCGTATTAGAGGGGGGCTCTAACTTTCAAGAACGTTTCCCCGCTTTGGAGCTCTGTGATCGCTATTGCGATGACATCTCATAGGTATAATTTTATTATATTACATTTATTACTGCGATTACAGAGTAGCATTTGGGATATAAAATAATAACGAAAGAAAATAAAGCACGGAATAGTGAGATGTTACATATAAGCGCCTGGTCTATTTACTTTTAGCTCGCCCGTTTCAGATAAATCAAGTAGCTCATATGCAAGAAGCAAAAGAAGTTCAGTACTTATCCCTCAAAACTTCTCCAAATAGCTTACCCCACATAAAAAAAATCGTTTTTTCAAGATAAAAATGCCAGGCCTGCGTGGAAAGCGCAGCACAGTCACAGCGAAATCTGGAAGAGCGGCATTTCTAGAGCCCGTTGTAAACTCTCTTGGAGCTACTAATACAAGTACACTAGCAAGGTACCCACTACGCCATAAGTCACAATATTTGTGAAATTGGGAAGCACCTACAACGCCATTATTCGTCATTGTGCGCAGAAGCGAGGTTCCAGCTACACATATGTAAGGCATGATGTGAACTTTGTTTACGTGACGACTGATGACGATGAACTGTGGCTCAGCCCTTTGTAATGGGTTGGAAGCTTTAAACGGCTCACCAGTTACGTAATTCGCATTGTGTGACGCCCGGTCGCTATTTAACTCTCCCACCATGCAATATAACATACATTGACGTGAGAAAGAGAGACAGAGAGAGGGGGGAAGAACTTTATTGAGACCCTGAGGAAATGGATGATGGGCTCATGGGCTTCCTTGGCAACCAAAGCAAGTGCACTTGCGAGGAACCCACTACGCTAAAAATAAAGTTGCGGCGCCAGGAAATCGCGGGTGCACTTTCCTCCGATGGAGCACCTTTTGGCTGAAGGAGCCTATGCGGCATCGGTACACAGCTTTATCAATACCCATTTTGTCACAAGGTCAAAGCAAAAAAAAACACTTCAGCGGGATTTGCGGCAAAAAAAATAGCACCCAGAACTACAGTGTGAACAGCTACTGCTTTCTCACTCATCTACAAAATACGCAGATGTTGTTTCAGAGCACGAATAAGCCGCAAATCCCGTTGTGTGCAACCAGCAGGTACTTTTTGTAGCGGGGCTGACGTTGGAAGCTGGTGCACCCTCTTGTGGCCAATGTTGCACGTGGTGAGGCACTACACGGCTGCCAGCTGACGCAGTCCGCGTCAGCGATGAGTGAACCGCCTTGCGAAGTCTCAGCGAAGAATCGCAGATGTCGCAATGCTCGACAGCTGCGTGGGAACCGCCTTGCGAAAGATCAAATGCGGAGTGCGCCGGTACGTCGGACAGGTAACAAAGCCCTACAAAAAAACGCAGATGTTGTTTCCGAGCACGGATAAGCCGCAAATCCCCAAAATAATTGTAGTTGGACTCTTTCACGTCATCGGGATCAATTCCAAAATGTCCCACTCGTGGCGCTCATCGTGTGATACATTTAGCTTAATTTCTCGGTAAGCAGGGCACTGCTGTTGATAAGATTGCCGTTTTAGACGTTGTCGTACATTGAGATTTCACTCTGACATAAATTGTGATTTGCCTTTAGTGTCCCTTTAATGGAGAGGAGGTGAAGGCAGTAGCAGCAGTAGACTGTGAGCCGGAGTGAAGCGGGCAAGTTCATTTCTGCCTCGATGGGGTGGAGCCGCCTCCTGCCCGGGCTTGAAGCATTGGGGAGTGGTTGGAGTGAGACGCCGTACGCGACGGAGATCAGGGCGACATCATATCTTTCTCTATAGGGTATGGCCGCCGCCACCTCCGCGCTCGTTCTGCTAGCGCAGGAATATGCGCTGTAGTGAAAGAAGTGGAAGAGAGACGATGTGCACGGCATCTGCGTCTCAGGATAGCGCGCCTCGCAGTCATGCGCTCCGGCCAAGGGGCGCGGTTGGGGGCGGGATTTGGGGGTGCCGTAATCGAATAATCGAATAGTTTTAATCTATTGATTCGATTAATCGAGCGGCGGAACTTGATGACGAAAATTCGAATAATTGTGGCCCTTTAATCGATTAGTTGATTAATCGTTCATCAATTTTACCATCCCTACGGCAGACGCACATGACGAGGAAAGCCGGAGGCAGACGACGCGGCGTGCCGTAGTCATGGCAACCGCTTCTCCGTCGCTGATTGGTCACGTCGCTCTGCGGCAGCCGGAGAACGGCGAGAAAATGGGTCTCGGACTTATTCTCCGAACAACAAAGAACGGCTGATGTGCGCGAACGAAATAGCTTGCGCACGGCAGCCTGAGAACGTCAAACGCCAAACGGCGAGCTGCCGTGCCGCTAGCGTGAGCGGCCCATTATGTAGTTTCCGCTGGTTTATCTCCAGAAACAACGGTTTGAAAAGGTCGAATCTATTTCCTTTCCGTTTTTACCATGCAGTACTTGAATTCGGCAAGAATTAAATGCTCAGGAAACAGGCAAAACAGAATGAATTCTCGAAGTGGCGAAGGCGGCGGCGGCGACGGCATGGAGGAGGGGCAGAACAAATGTGAACATTTTCGACACGCGCAAACACGGTTCTCCGGTCGCTGTGGCGTTTTCGCTTGCTCTTCGCTTCTCAAGTATGAATGTGCAATTCGAGGCGTTACGATGACGCGGCTTTCCCGCCGCCTCCGAGAGAGACGGGCGCGCGTCGTATAAAAGTGCTGTTGAAGAGGGCGGAAACCTTTACCTTTATTATAGTTATGTCTTGTGTGTGTGTGTGTGTGTGTGTGTGTGTGTGTGTGTGTGTGTGTGTGTGTGTGTGTGTGTGTGTGTGTGTGTGTGTGTGTGTGTGTGTGTGTGCGTTCGGGCGTGCGTGCGTAGGCAAAGATGACAAGTAGTGAGGGCCATGACAGCTGGCGATTACGTACGTCGTTGGCGGCTGGGAAGTGCCCAAACTATTTTCTCTCTCTCTCTCTCTCACCTATTCTCGATTCACTTACACCAGTCGTTGACAGGCGAGAATGCGCAGTGGTCGTAGCAGAGAATCGTGAAGTACCTTTACCTCGCCGCATCGCAGGGCGACGTTGAGGCCTTGACAACTGAGTGTTTCTCCTTGTTCGTACGGAGACTCCCATGGCGGTTCAGAGGCAAGTGGAAGAACAAGCAGTTAACAATGTTTTACGAAACTTTGTCATTGATGGTAGGTGAATCCTCCAGCTTGCAAATGGCAACCTTCAAATCATTTTCACACGCTTTGAAGAAGCAGTGACTGTCGTGTCTGCAGCGCATCTCCAAGTCACCCTGGAGTCTACTGTGACCCCGAGAAATCGCATGCGTTTATCTTGTTGATTGGTGCACCCGGAAGTGTTATTTTCATTCTCGTTACTCACTGCCATATGCCAAGGAACAGCAAGCTGAGACTATTACGCTGGTATTGACAATCCAATTAATCCAAGATAGCCCCGCCATGGTGGTCTAGTTGTTATGGCGCTCGACTGCTGACCCGAAGGTCGCGGGATTGAATCCCGGCCGCCGCGGCTGCATTTTCGATGGGGGCGGAAATGTTTGAGGCCCGTGTACTGAGATTTACATGCACGTTAAGGAACCCCAGGTGGTGAAAGTTTCTGCAGCCTTCCACTACGGCCTCTCTCATAATAATATCGTAGTTTTGGGACGTTAAACCCCAACATTAAAAGAAAATTATCAATTATTCCCAGATAAGTCTTCGAGGAAAGTATAATCCTGTAGCCTTTCAATTCTAATCGTTCATACTCATATTCCCACAGCCAAACGCACATGGGGTCAGAAAAATGCCACAGTTTCGCCGCAAGGGCGAAGCAATGAATGCGATAGCAAGAAACTAATGACAAAGTGAGGCTCGCCAATGGGTACTCTCAATTTGAACAGCGCTCCTGTTGCAAAGGCGGCCGAAGCATCGAAGGAAACTAGCGTGCTTCAAGTGTCGAGCTGTGACACTTGATAGTTCGCGCTCATCTTCTGTTTGTTCGTTTAGCGGCGTCCCTTGAGCTCGAGTGACTTTCGTACGCTCCGTAACATGAGCGCGGACATCACGGTGAAAGTGCGAAACATCCCTCTTCCCCTCACCACGAGAAAACCGCGCCAGCAGACAGCGAAAGGGCAAGGTTCTCCCTACGCAATTATAAGAAGAAGCGAGCGACCTCGCTGACGACTTTTAAATGCGGCCGTCGCGCTCCTAGCGCCATCTCGCTGGTAATGAAGAAACTCTTATAAGCGCCTGCCGTCTCTGAGTCCGTCCAGCGGTAAAGGGTGTGTATATAACGCTCGCCGTTAGCTGCGTGGAGGATCTGCGTTTCGTGGCGCAGTGGTTAGCGCCACTCGCTGCAGAACAAGAGGTCCCTGGTTCGATTCCGCGCTTCGGAATCATTTTTCTGAATTATTTTTCTTTGGGGCGTTTATCTATATATACATACTTATACATATACGGTGCATGACGGCGGCGACGGCAACGGCGACGGCAAAATTCAGCCGAGACTGTCCATATAATTGCTATCGCAATAATAAAGCGATAGTTCAGCTATCTTGCTGACTTTCGGTATGATGTCAGCACTGTCCAGTCGTTTCAGGCTTTAGTACCAGCCCAGGCCATTTTCAATGATGGAGGAATGTTTGATGATCCCACATATACTTAAATTACATCACAGGACTTCTCTTCAGCTACACAGGAAAGTTTTAAGCAATTTGGATGGTAATCCCATCAACTCCAGGAGCGCGTGGCCACGGAGAGAGCTTATGTCTGGCAAGAGTTCCCCTAACGTAAAATGTGAGTGGATGGCCCATGCAGTATGAGGTTGAAGTAGAGAACGCATTCCACTTTCTTCTCCAAATATCTAAACATCTGCAAAGTTCTTGGATGGGGATGACATAGACATATCCTGGAATCGGGCAAGAGAATTAAACGACCTCAACCGTGGAGAGGCATGCTTCCAACAATATTCACCACTCGCCATATAGTTGACATTGGACTAAAAACACTTAATCTAACAGAATGCTGCTACTGTCGCGTCCAAAATTTTTTAACAGTGAAGCTGTTTAAGGTTTCGGTCGCGTTTGCTCTGGCATCAAGAACTATCATCATCATGAACTGTCACGTGCTCTATTAATTCTCTTTACAGTGATGCTGTTTACCTCTTTCGTGACCATGGAAAAATTCGCCACATTTCGTGTGTTTCAGTAATTATTTTTTATTATGAATAATATCATAGATACAGTGCATTATTTTATATCAATATAAAGTTAAGTGATTGTGCGTCTTAATGATATTACTTCAAAAAATTCATATTAGGGTAACTATACCTTAATATTTAGGAAAAAGATGATTTAGTGAACATTCGATAGAACATTTTTAATCTTATGCTCCCAATATCAAAGCAAAAAATTGGCCGCGTATCTGCGTGCTTCGCTGCAAATGTCGTGTAAAGATGATAGAAGAGGCGCTGTGTGAGATATGGACGCCATCTGGCAATACGTCGGGAAACATGAGTGCTGTGTTGCGTGCTGGTAGTCCCGGCGCAGCAGCAGGCGAAGACCGGCGGGGACCAACGCGACCGGCGGGGACGCCAGCCAGCCCGAAAACGCTGTTTGGCGCGAAGCGCTGAAGCAGAGAAACGTCCGCACTCAACGAGTACTCTCCACACACTCTTTTATTTACACGTCGCCTGGGTAAAACAGGAACGCCAGAGCGGCGCCCACAACCGGCAGCCTGAAGGCCGCCCACAACGCTGCTTTTTCATTTTTTAAATATTTTTTTTTCACCTTCTTGGCCTTTTCAAAACTAAAGTTTTTCAACACCAACCCATGGCATTCGTACAGTGCAATATAGAACCGAAACCGAAACACAACAATGAGCTCGTGCGAACGGCACGGAGGAAGGCAAATTTCAGCGCAGTCGCAATTTCAGCTTTGTTGAAACAGCGCTCACTAGACGACGACGAAGTAAAAGAAGGCACAGGACAGGCAGCGCCTGTCCTGTGCCTTCTTTTACTTCGTCGTCGTCTAGTGAGCGCTGTTTCAACAAAGATGAACGCATACCAACTCGCTCAAGCTTCCATTCTTATGCATTTTCAGCGCAGCTTAAGAAACTAGGGTCCTTAAAATTACGTATGTATGCATTTTCTATTAAAGGAACACGCCAACTAATACTTACCTAGTGATGTTGCACCTCAGATATGCATGATATTTACTTTTTGATCGACAACGTTCACAAGTATGAACAGCCGTACCAGTTCAAGACGGGTGGCGCTTGGGCAAGTGGTTCAACTTTGGCCGAGTGGCTGAATCGAGGGACGTGCCGACAAACAGAAAGACAGACAGACAGACAGAAAGACAGACCAAAATTTCTGCGTTTAAGTTCCCCAAGAAAGACTATCGTCTTTAAAAAGAACAATATTGTGAGATATATAAAGCGATAAAGAAAAATAGTGTGAGGTACATAAAATATTTGCTCAACAGTTTTCTATACTAGAGGAAAGTTTGAAAGACCAAGCTTAAAAAAATTAAATTAAAATCGTAACCACAACCCAAGACCCAGCCCGAGGTAACAAGAAATCCTCATCTACTATCTAATATGGAAAATTCGCTATCCAGTAAGGCAGTGGATGGCTGGTTGACACATTGAGACTCGTTATTCTTTATAAAAAATTTGGAAGATCCCACGTACCATGGGAGTCGCTGTTATGCGTAGCATGCGGCGGGCAGGTGACTGTGGCGTAATTTTTCTTACTGAACGAAAACGTTACAAAATGACGCTAAAGATTTTTATAAATTTTATACGCACACATATATGTTCAAGAGCCGCATATGTGTTATATAACCAGTAGTTTACAGTTGGGTGAAGCTGCCAACGGCAACGTGGGTATTACCAACACCAGAAGCGGTAAGCTGATATGTAGTGGTTATACTTGTCCCTTACGAAAGAGAACGGACGCACGTTTTACGAAGCCGTGCGCATGTGTGGAAGAGGTTCTTGACATTTCTTGAACAAGGTCATCATCACCGTGATCAGTGAGCACCAGCAGCTGGTCATGATTGCTATCGGATGAGGTCGTGATCGCGGAGACGAGGGGTCCATGTGCAGTGAAATATGAGGTATAGGACGGCTGTTGGAAATCGTGGATGCCTCGGTCACTTCGTCGACAAATTGTCTGTCGATAGAGCCGGCGACATGTCGGAACCTGAAGTCACCCTTCTCGGTGGTGAGGCATCGGCCGTCGAGGCTGGTAGGCCTGGATAGTGCTACGTAGACCTACATCAGTGGATGGCGCTTGTCGTATGCTTAGACTACCTGGACATGTGTGGCCTACGTAGCCTAGTCTACAATGCGGCTGTCAATGAATCTGGCATCATTCTCGGTCAGCATGAGGCCATCGCCCAGTCTTGTAAGAATTGAAGGGGGCACTGCGTCGTTCTATTGGACTAAGTGCACTTTACGGTGCGATGATGTGGATATCATGCGTAATTTTTGTTAATGTATTCCTGCGGGGTCGAGCAGTGCTTCAATATAGCTTGCTGAACCATAGGAATACAGTTGTAAAGTTTACTAGACTGCTATAAAAGCGGAGCCAACACTGGAACTACAGACGTTAATCAGATGTGACACCTGTATCGTAGGAGTACATATGTAGTGTTTATTGCTTTCTTGTAAAATCAGATAGCCACCACCACAATCACAATTCACGTTGCACCTACATTACGCCTGCATAGGCTGTTTTTCCAAACCACTTTATAGACCTCGTGTGGCTTTGTGGTAGAATACTGGATTGCAGCGCAGAATGTTTGGGTTCGATTCCTGCTGGGATCCTAATTCTTATTCTTTCCATTCGTCGGGTCAACGCTGCCGATGTCGGTTTTTCTTAACGCTCTCTCATTTAAATTATCAATGTCTGTTCTCGCCGTTACTGGGTAGATATAAACAGTCAATCACCTGTTGCGCATACCCGTACACCGCGGCCAGCGGTAAACGGGCGTGTGCCACACGTGTCCAGAGGAAAGGGTTTGACGACGTACGCGACAGGACTTTCACCTTATTCATGTCATGATCCGACAGTCGTATTTGCCTAATCTTTTTACCTTCCTGTGCCAATTTTGGTCTACACCAAGTCAAGGATGCTATCATGAGAGCACCCAGACGTAGATAGATAGATAGATAGATAGATAGATAGATAGATAGATAGATAGATAGATAGATAGATAGATAGATAGATAGATAGATAGAAACGCTCTAAGTGCCAAAGGTTCGCTAAAAAGTGCATGGCATTTAAAACGCATCAGCTACAGGATCATGTTTGCTTGCCCAGTGGAAGATGCATTGTTCCATTAGGCTATACAGTTTATTTCAGCCTCTACAAGATTTTCTAATACAGCAATACAATGAACATAATTAGGAAGAAGAGTAAATTTTCTATTAATCCTAGGTATTTCAGCAAATTATACTAAATAACAGCAAAGAAAAAACTTGATACCAAAAGGTAACACTAAACACTGCATCAAAACATCGTAATGCATGTCTTTACTGCACACAATAAAAATATTCTAAACTTCAAAGCTACAAAAAAGTCTTAATATTTTACTGTCCAACATTATGGAAACAGGTGGAAGCACGCGTGAAAGTTCTAGGATGTAAAAAAGAATTTTTTTTGTAAGGTTGGTGTGCCACTGGTCAAAAAAGGCGTTACAAATGGCATTGTCTGATTGCCAAGTTTTTTGCCCTCTTATCATTTTTTTTCTTTCCTCCGGTTCGTCAATCGGTAGGACTTGTTTTGAATGTACTTGTTTTGAGGAGGTGTAGTCGTGGAAGCTCGAGGATGCCAATATAATTCAGTAGGCAAATATTATTCACCATATCTGCAGCCGTGACCATTTCCCTAGAACTATCATCATCGGCATAAGACTACTTCTACACAATTTGCAACCGCGCACACTCATTATTGTTATTACAAATACTGTTAATTACTTATGCCGTGAAAATGATGCCAGAAACGCCGATTTTCATTGTGACACATCTCACCTCACTGCGTAACACTCTGAGGTCACGGCCAGGTAGCCTTCTTGGGCTGAACATAACTGTCTGCTGGTGGAAGCTTATGTCACCGAATATTTACCATATACTGTCGACACACTAGAAATAAAAAAATACTAATGCCAACATCCCGAGGATAGCTCAATCAGAGTAAAAAATTGATGTGCCAGAAAGCGTAACGTACTGATTAACACCTGATTACGATCCGGCCTCGTTCTACAATTTTTTATCATCCCGACAATATTTACATGGTTTGGCATCATCCTGGGAGTCACTTCTGCAAGCAAAAGCAGAAAAATCGCTTGCGGACACAACACAATCGTCCACGGAACAACACTTCTGAGAGGGTCTTGCTACAGTTTGTTCTGTCATTTTCGCGAACAAACCAAGCGACCCGCTATCTTTGAATCGTTGTTAAGAATTGCTGCTGCTCGGGAAAGAACTAACTACGCAGGAGATGAAACATCAGCACTTACAGAATGTACCATAATCCGCAACTGTGAGCGCGCGTATTTTTACATTCTCGCTCGGCGTGTTTGGGTCCCCGGTGACCCACGTTCTATAGGCGCGGTAACGCAAGAGCTAAGCAATCGGAAACTTGTGCTCCGTCGTGAAAAACTCCTCAGGTGGGTATCTCCTACATCCTATCAATTCCCTCTACGGTATAGAATAATACAGATCTTCTGCACCAATACTAAACATACGGTATTTTTCCTGGTTTACAGTTTGCCAAGTAATGCACAACTTTCTCTGATCTAGACACCATGAACGAATCCTGAACGTTTAAGTAGTTTAAGCATTTCTGAAGAAACTCAGACAAGCACAACTGCCATGAACCTTTTTCAGAAACATTCGTTCTGAGCGGCAAACTGTCTTTGTGTCTGTACTGTGAAGAAAACGCAAGGCCTGCGCGGAAAGCGCAGCACAGTCACAGCGAAAGCTGGAAGAGTGGCATTTCCAGAGCCCGTTATAAACTCTCATGTGGCTACTAATACAAGTACATTAGCAACGTACCCACTACGGCACAAATCATAATTTTTGGGAAGTTGGGAAGCACCCACCACGACATTATTCGTTATTCTGCGGAGAAGCGAGGTACCATCTGTAAGGCATTATGTGCATTTTGTGATGCGACGGTTGATAACGATGAATAATTATGACTGGGCCAATTGTAATGGGTTGGAAGCTTTAAACGACCCACTAGTTACGTAATCCATATTGTGTGATGCCCGGTCGTTGTTTACCTGTCCCACCACGCGTTATAACATACCTTAACCGGAGAAACGGAGAGCGAGAGAGAGGGAGAGAATTAACTTTACTGAGACCCTGAGGAAATGGATCATGGGAGCCTTATGGGCTTCCCTGGCAACCAATAGAAATGCACTTGCGAGGAACCGTCTACGCTCTAAATCATCATAATTTTTGTGAAGTAGGGAAGCAGCCACTATGCAATTTTTCGTCATTCGGCGGAGAACCGTGGTACTCGCTAAACACCTGTAAGGCATTATGTGCACTTTGTTGCTGCTGTGGCTGATGACGATGAATTATCTCAGAAGCCTTTGTAATGGGTTGGAAGCATTCAACAACCCACTCGTTGCACAATTCGCGTTGTATGACGCCCGGTTACAGAATTCGCGTTTGTATGACGCCTGGTTGTTATTTTACTGTTCTACCACACTACATTACATATGTTAATGTGGTTCCTTCGCGACATGAAGCCTGTATAGGGTCTTTTTGCAACGAAGTTTCAAGCACCGGCATGGCTCAGAGGTAGAACACTGGTTCCAGAGGGCCCAGGTTCGAACCTCGTTTTATCCTGGAAATTTTTTCTTATTGCCTTTTTTTTCTTATTTCGTGCGATAGCTATTACGGACACCGGCGGCGGCGGTGGCGGACAACTGCGGCGCCAAAAACGGCCGTTGAAATGATCTCATAACAGCTTTCGCTGTAAAAGACCTTGAAGTAGGGAGACAGACAGAGGCAAAATAAATTACGCTATCTCCCGCTAAAGGGGACCATGAGGCGATGCGAAGCCGGAGCACTTGCACGATCGCGTTCCGTTGGCGTTTACTGGGCATGCTATCGACCTCGCGTCGTGTAACGCGAAGAGGAACACTACGCGCGTCGTGTCTTCCCTTTAGCCTGGCCGTAATTCTCACAGGGCGTGTGGGGAACGTCGACAGGCGCGCGAGAGAGAGGCAGCGTAGGAGAGGAGAGAGGGGGGAGAGGACGCGCATGCGCTGGCCCTCATCGCGGCGCTGCGCAGGGGAGAATAGGAGATTCTCCTAATTCAGTCTGGCCACACTGATTTTTTTGCCGTCCGCCATTAGTAGGGCGTCATTTCAGGCAGTTGCATGGGCAGTGTCGGAGAGCCCACACTACAGCGTCTCGCTTACTGTTTTGGTGGTGATGTCGTGGTCCAAAAGTCTCGCAGTTATTCCGGAGACTCTTACGGAAGAAAAAGTGGAAGCCTACAGCGCCTCAAAAAGGTTAATAATAATATCTGGGGTTTAACGTCCCAAAACCAAGATATGATTATGAGAGACGCCGTAGTGGAGGGCTCCGGAAATTTCGACCACCTGGGGTTCTTTAACGTGCACCTAAATCTAAGTACACGGGCCTCAAACATTTTCGCCTTTATCAAAAATGCAGCCGCCGCGGCCGGGATTCGATCCCGCGACCTTCGGGTCAGCAGTCGAGCGCCATAACCACTAGACCACCGTGGCGGGGCGCCTCAGAAAGGTTAGCGAAGCACAACGATGAACGAAGTCACAAGTTTGCTGTGGAAAGCTACGTCCAAACCGCCTCGATCGAAACGTCTTCGTACACAGGGCTATCCCGAAAGCACTCAACGGAAAACTTTCGGCTCACGCGCTTCTCCAGCTGGCTACGCTCTTGTGCTGCAATGTCGAGCGCTCGCTCTGCTTTGTACAACGAACTTTTAGTGAGCTCCACTTCTTCGGCTTTTTTCTTTACTTCCGACTCTAACGCACGGACACGCGCCGTCATTACGTCGAGTTGTTCGGTGAGGTCGGAAATCTTTAGCGAGCACGCACAACCACACACCACGCCATCGATGCTGCTCGTCACCGATGTAGGAGAGCAGATGTCTACGTCGCTCACATCCGCGGTAGTCGATCGCCCGCCTTCGGAAGGCACTGTAGCGCTGACGAGGTTAAGTGGTTCTCGATTTCTTGGCTTTTTTCTTGGTGGAGGCCTCGGAGCACTAAACGCGAAGATGCCGGGCACGGCGTCTTGCTTCAAGAAACGACGGTTTCCGGCGACGTTTGGCAAGTAGTTTGCTTCAGTAAAATGCCTTGAACAAACTTTTGTGAACTTCGTCACGGTGAAGAAAGGGCCTTCGTCACGCTTAATAGCTATAATCCACCTTTTCCTCCAGTCCGTATCCTTCGGAAAAGAAAAAAAAACGAGACCTGCAAGAAAAAGTAGGCATCAGCCGCGCACCGATTGTAAACAAAGCCGCGGGCAAGCGCGCTTCTGCTTACCTTCGACCCATCCTCGTCTCGAAATCCTCTTTGCGTGCACTGCGGTACACAACAGTGGGCTGGCATTGCGCTGATCCCGTTCTATCGGAATCGGCAACTATTTGCGCAAACAGGATCGCACCCGAGCGTTCAATCTGAAGCGCGCGCGCGTGCACTCTGACTGCTCTGACGGCGCGCGACCTACTAATGGCGGCTGAGAAATGCTTCTCGTTGCTGCCGACAGGTGGCGCTGAATTAGGAAAATCTCCTATTTCGGCTTGTCGAGCCCGCATTTCAGAGGAGCCAACAGAGGCAAACGCTGGACTGAACGCGCGCAGTTCTCTGCCATTTGAAGGAGAGGAGACCAGAGGAGGAGAGTAGCGTATGAGCCGTGAGAGCAGAAGCGAGAACGCAGGAGAAGCGCAGTCAGGTGCTGGTAGAGAAGTGGAGAGAGTAACGCGCAGCTGTTGGAGAGAGCGAAGGAGGAGAGCCGCGCATGCGTATTGTGGGCAGACTACAACGCTGCGTGCGGATGACCACGCCGCGTTACATACCCCCGACCAAGAGATTCTTCGCATTTAAAAAGTCAGTTTCACCGCAAGGGCGAAGCAATGAATGCTATAGCGACAAATTGTAGTGTTATAGTGAGCCTGGCAGCTAACTGTTTTGTATCCGATCTCGCGTAACTACAAAACGCTGGTGTAAGAGAATACGGCGGCTCCAGGGAGAGATGCTCTGTAAACAGTCCTTTCGCGTTGAGAGCGCAGCACGTAGAAGGGTATACGAGCCGCCCACTGTGCTGGCTGTCGAGATAGCGCCCGCGCCAGCGATCGCGACCACGCCTCCAGATTCAAAGTTCAAAGTTGCTGCTCGCGCGACACACCCCCCTCTCGGGTCTTTTCATAGTCGTCAAAGACGGGCAGGGCGCTTCCTCTCTGCATCGACGGCAGGCCTTCCGAGCGGGGTGATGTAATTGCATGCACTCTCTGATCGACGGAAATGAACCGGCTCGTTTGATCTCTGCTTCGGCCGCGTCTGTCGCCCCCACTCGCGCGCTTTTACCCGCGGTAGAACATGCGATGCGCGGGGGATCTAATCAATTCTGACTTCGTGCCAGACACGAAGGTGACGACAACGGCGACGGCAAAAACCCGTCGAGAGTGTCCATACAATTGCTATCGCCATAAAAAAGATGCGAAGCTTGCAGTAGGTCGCGCATGACTTGACACAACGAAGGGGGTTAATTTGAAGTTTGACAAGTCCAGTGAAACCGTAGAGGAGTGATGATATTGCTACGCCCACTTCATGTTTTATTTTGATGTATTCGGGTTTGACCAGCAAGCACGGTTAGCAATGCTCGGCGCTGACCGTGCCGCAGTGTTCGAGAAGCTTCGCGGTTGTAGTAGATCATTTTGTTAAGATTGCGCACAGGACGCGTGTAGTCTAGATTATTCCCGAGCTCGCGCGACCACCAGCGATAAGACTGGAAAGTTCGATGCGTGATGTATAAAAGACGGCGCGTCCCAGCCACAGTTGATCGACGGTCGACGCTCTGTTCGCGCTATCAGTGTATTGCTGTAGTCTGACTTTCAGTTTCCCAGCCACAAGTTCGGCCAAATAAAGTTTCATCCCTGACGTGCTGACTGCTGACTTCGTCGACGCCACGACCACGTGACAACATCTTGCGAAGTCAAGCATTGCCTAGTATACCCACTAGCACTTAGTAATACCCAGTAAGACGAAGAAAAAGCCAAGTAAGACCTAGTGAGACCTCGTAAGGCATAGTAGGGCCAATTCAGACATCGCATAACCTAGCAAGGCCTAACAAGGCCAAGTAGTACTTGGCAAAAGCTTGCAAGACTATGTCAAAATTCCAATTGTCTAGCTTCGCTGTGTTAAGCCATGCATGATTTAGCGCAAGCTTCGCCATTTTTTCTTTATTTTGCACCATATGGCAAATGAGTCTGTTGAACTGCCGCCTGAGCGATGTTTCCGATGTTTCCCATTTCTTTTCTCCTTAGTTTTCTGTGACATTTCTGTAGCAGCACACAAGCTACCAAATTTTAGGTCCGGGGTTGCAAAATGTGCAGAAGGCTTTGCTCGGTAACATATCCTAAATTATTTCTCTGCAGTCCATGCCTCCGAAATATTATCTCCGCAGCGTCTTAGACATTTCCTCTTTCTCCTGCAAGGATTTTTCAGAGTAATCCACTTTAGGAAGGTCGTCTGAAATTTTCACGCGTAGTCATGGGTGGTCTGGGTGTGCGTTTAGCTTGGTTAGTTTTGCCTGGCTCATGCAGAGAACATATTTGTGTTTGGACAGTAACGTCGCTTACATAGTTCGGCACAGTGACTACTTTGTCTCTCATCTAAGGAGCAAAGCAAACATGTTTGGGAACAGTTTACACAGAAGTATTTTGTTTATGCTCTGCAAGGAAATATATTCATCTATGAAGCATGCTCATCCTAAAATTGGCCCCTTTAACGTGTGCGATGGTCACTATTCCAGTTTGCACACTTGAAGTATCCCTTTCCTGTTTAGAAGTTATGTGGACTTCCACGCCGCTTACTGTGCCTTCTCCTTGCAGAATTTAGCCATTTGACCAAAACGTTGGCACTCCAAGCATGGCGGGAGTGACTTTGTGTATTCAGCAGTTTCATGTCGAGTGAAGTCTTAGTTATGGTGGTAGGTCACGCGGTGTTTCGGGACAATGCAAATCCCATTGACTCAGTGGGTTTCTCTTTCCACTCAGTCGTCGAAAAAGCCTGAGGTAGCACAAGGGCGAGATACACTTACTCAATGGCAGGTAACTGTTTGCCATAAGTGACCCCCTTCGTTCAATTTTCAGAAAGCCAATTGTTCATGCAACAACGGATCTGCACCAGAATTGGTAGTCAGCCGCTCCATGTCAGCGGCAAAAGGTTGCCTGCATCTACATTGAGCCGGTTTGTTCCGAACAAGTAACTGGTACTGCAATATATGTGGTTTCAAGCATGCATTCGAGAATATACCTTCAGATATGTGTTCAGCTGTGGTAGTAGTTTGCTTTGATATTCTAAATTTAAACTCTTTGCTCTCACCTGATAACAGATTTTTTTTTTTTCGTTGGTGCTCAAGCGTGTTCCGTGAATACTGATTTTGGTTGAGCCTCACTCATACTTACAGTTTGGGTAGACTTTTTGGTTGGGCTTTGGCGCGACACTCTGGTGCTGGTATAAATAATGCATGGGCAAATAAGTTGTGAAGAAAACAGCTTACAACATGTTGACTCATAAGTACGAGCATGATGTCCGCAGTGCAATTCTCATTGAAGAACGAAGACCCACTCATGGTTGCTTTCAGTGCAATAAATTACCACGGCTGTCATTTTTCAAGCTATGTTATTTAGAAGCTTGTGCCAGGGGCATAGCGAGGGTTTCATTTTGAAGGAATTAGGGGTGGGAAAGCAGTATAACCCGTATGTATGTACGTCCATGTGTGTATGTGCACTGTACGAAATTTGGCCCCTCTTCACGGACAAAGCTGAAGGTATAGCGCTGCCGAGCACTTTTCCGTGATACTAATTAAACAATTTCTGCAAGAAGCAGTCTTACGAAGTTATTTCGCTAGCACAGATAAAACAAAGCCCTCCGTCACTTTGTTTCAATGCCGAACGCTATTCCGTGACCAGAATACAACAATTTCCTTAGAAGAAAGTCTTCTTATGTACTTCCCAGTTAAGGTTCCGCAGAACGGTATGCCCGTTTTCTGTAATATAATATGGCACAATTGCCTCATTGCAACATAAGGGTTTTGCACCACAGCTGCATCATAAATCTTTTTGCAAAATATGAAAATGCTTTGTTTTTATTAACAAAATCACATAGAAGCTTTCACCCCTGTGCAGGTGGCGGTCTCAGTATACACTGGCAACAAGTGAGCGGAGGTCGACCAGTCCACTAGCCACATACATCATCGTAAACGTTTGGTATGGGTTTGGGGTTGTTTCATGCAGATGCTTTGTGACGAATTAATCATACTTCCAATAGTTTTGTTTTCCTGCACCTCCGTTCCTGAGCCTGCATTGTCGCATTGTTTAGGTCGAAGCTATAACCGGTCGTCTAGCAGTGTTTAAAAGCGGTCTTAAAATGCGCTGCTTAGGTGGCATTAGCAACATCTCCCCTTTGTGTTCTTTGAACGTCTTTGTACCTAGGCGAAAACAGCGCGTAGAGACGAGTACGAACAGACACAAGAAAAGGCACAGACGCCGGTATGAACAACCAACTAGCTCGAAACGTGTTATTCCAGAAAGTCTTTGGTCCTTTTCTGCCCGTTTCGTCGTTGTAAGTGGTGCCGTGATCCCGGCATCGAACACTGTATATGACCCTGCTTTATTCATCCGCAGGTGTGCGTCTTTGGGCTTTGTGAACACATGTCCCGTGGTATATCCAAAAACCCCCGAAGACTAGAGCGGGATCATCTACAAAGTACAATGTGGGGATTGAGACACGACTTGCATAGGCGAAACGGGTGGAAGAAGGTAAGCGAAGCCTAAAGAACGCAAAGAGGATGTTGCGAAAACCACCCATGCAACGTGTTCTAAGACGGAGGTTGTTGAACACTGCTGAATGAGAAGGCACAGGTTCGCCCTAATCAATTCGACGACGCTGCCTCGTGTACAAAGGTGGGAGGAAAAGAAAAACCCTGGAATCATGGGTCGTTGGTTTCGGGGCATTGACTTGCAATAACAGCGGCCCCCTACCAGATGTTTTCAAGGATATATGCGACTGGTCGAACTCCGCTCATTGGTGGCCAGCGCATAGTGAGAATGTCGCCTGCATAGGTGGCAAAACCTTCATGTCATTTTGATAATATTTGTTGTGTGAAGTCAAAGTTACAATCAAGCTACACATCCCGAGCTGGTAGATGTAGGGGTAGTATGCCATGTGTATAGCACTGTACTTTGTGAACTTGCAGATGAATGAACCACACCTGCTGCTTCATGTCAAACAATCAATGAATTACACTACTACACGCTCCTTTGAATGCCACTTTGGCAGATGTATTCAGGAACATAATTGTCAAAGGTGTTACAAGCCCGCTTATTAAACTATGTGCACGGCCCATGGACAGTTCCACTTCGCTCCTTTCTGTACGTCTGAAAAGTAAGGGAAGAAAACAACTCGAGCAACAGCAATGTTCACAATTTATATTGATTTAAACATTGCCATGGTACCTGTGTATATAGCCTCATTTAGTATCACTGTTTCAGAAATCAAAAAAGCCGAGACGATACTTCGCCGATATTTCTGGACTCGTTCTGATCATATGCAGAACAAGCAGCATGGTTTCTTCAAGACGTATTGCTACAACGATAACACGAATAGGTGCTGATCTGTAGTGACGTGTGTAGTGTGCGTGTGTGTGTGTGTGTGTGACGCACTCGCGAGGTGCATTAATGCATCATACGAAAAGCGTGAAATAAATGTGTGTGTGTGTGTGTGTGTGTACAAATGCATCATGACAACACTTTAAATCATTAATTACACTTAATCATCATCATCAGTAAAAGTGCTTTGCACTTAAAAACGGCCACACTTCCGCGGGTCGGCTGGCGCGTGCTCTCTCGCTGCCGTGTCCTTCGCTCGGCTCTGCAGTTTAGTCGCGCGCGCCCCCTCATAGCATCACCCCGTGCTTCGCACTTCCTCATACTCCCCTTCGGGGAAATGCGGTTTTTTTTAACATGCCAACTAGCTCAGCTCTCTGTTATGCTAAATATGTATACAATCGAGAACTACCACTCTGTTCACTTGCTGATGTAATAATCACAATGAGGTTCTGTAATGTGAATGTCAATTTAAAAGCACCCAAGCCTCTAGGATATTCATCTCCATCGAAAGTGCAACCACTGCACCATGGATTGAACCCGCCCAAATAAGATCAGCAGCTGAACATTATAACCACTCTATTAGGCGGGGGATGTTCACTTGGTAATGTAGGTTAAAGTTAAGGATTATGGAAACAGCTGTAGGATGACGAAAGACATGCAATTAAACAAAGAGCTACAGACAATATGCAGTTTAGTTATTTCTCTAACCCAAAGGGCTGGTGCTCAGGGCATGCACCTAAGAAACTCCTGTTCAGCGTCTCTTTTCGAAACAAAACTTAGCAGATTCGATATTCCTGTCTACATATTGCTCTTAAAGCCAGTTAAATAACTAAAAGTAAACCCTAGAAGACAGAAAAAATTCAATTAGTTGTATGATATTAAACACCTCAAGATGCAAATGCACCAAACACCCTGGACTGTGAATGCATTGATTGAAAAGATATCAGTTAAACAAAGCGGCATATCAATGAACTTCCATGTGGCTGCCACAGGGTAAAAAGGAGGTTACTCTGCTGCCATGAAAAATCCATAATAGCACTTATTCAATATACCAGGAAGTTTCGTATGATAACTGTACAAATTACTACTCAGACAAGCTGACTTGCTATTTTAGAAATGAGCATTGCAAAAAATAAAACAAAGCCACGTGACGTGTGAATTTACCATTCATAATTTAAAGCTAAAGGGCCACTAAACATCCCCGGAGTCTAAAATTTGTGTCTCCCTCCTTCTTTCCTGCTGGTTGCTCAGCAACTCTAGTTTACAAATCTGAACCAACTAATCTGCAAAGAAGTATTGGTGCGACAACTGCAAGCTTGTACAATGTGAACATGTTGCCGCAAAAACTTTTTGATTAAGTAGAGTAATAATGAAGCCACAGGGGATAAAAGAAACAGCCCGCTGGTTTCAATTTCTCGCTCAGCCTCACCATCATGAAGAGGGGCTTCCACGATGTGCCACTGTGCCAGTGCGGTGCAGTGAGGAAGCACAGTTAAAAGCACTGGCGAGATAAACAAATTTGCAACACTTGTGACAACGACAAAGCCTATCCTGCATCATCGCAGAACCAAAATGCCGTTTCATATGCCGCAGATGACTATTCAACCGTCAGCGCTACTTAACGTTGCTCATGGGCAGCACAACACCACTTCGCTAGCAGAGAGGACTCGTCAAGCGCTGAAGAGGAGGCACGGTTATTTTCTTTAGAAGTAAGGTGTCTGTGATATTCGCACAATGTGATTGCTGCGGCCCTCTGTACAAATTAGAAAGATTGTTTGGGAGGTGTAAAAAAAGAGGCCAAAGCCTGCTGACTGGGACTTTAAGAAATGTAAACACAGAATGCAAGAAAGTACACTTGTAGACATGTCACTATAAGCTATAAAAACCCGCAATTAACATGCTCAATCCATGCAGCACAGGAATGTCTCATACCTTTGCAAGAACTTTGCTATGGTGGCTGCATGTTTGTTGAGGCCAGAAGCAGCAGGCGCGTGGCTTCCATGAATTTTAACCGTTCATTGAAGGGAAACTGCTGCTCACATTCTTCTAGCACTGCTTTTTGAAGATGCTTCCTGCGATAAAAAAATGAGCACAACACAATTATGGTCTGCAAACATTCACAGATGACCTACACTGCTGCCCTTTCTCATTAACTTCGGCTCTAGACTAATCAATGTGATAGCAGCATTCTCCTACATTACAGGCCATCATACTGCTTTCCTTGGCCTGTTTTTTAGTTGAATAATTGTTTTCACCCATGGCAGAATGTAGCAGTAGTAAAGCTTCGGTTGGGGAGGGCGCAGTTTTAAAGTATGTATGCAAAGTAACCACATGAAAAGAAAACAATGGCATAATTTCACACACACACACACACACACACACACACACACACACACACACACACACACACACACACACACACACACACACACACACACACACACACACACACACACACACACACACACACACACACACACCCACACACACACACACACACACACACACGCGCGCGCGCGCGCGCGCGAATGGCACATGTTTTCGATCTAAAGCAAGAGTCGCATGGCCTCTAAGATACACGCCGCGCGCTTGCCATCTCGGAGGCCATGAAGAGTCTCACAATGCCTCACAGATGGCAGCACATTATCTAGCGTTTGCTGTTTGCTTGTTGATATGTTTTCCGCTAGATGGACGTAGCTGTCCATTTCTAGAGCTGTTTGAAAGTTCGTGTGTGTTTTTAGCGGCGATGGCTGCACTATCCTGGCCTTTTTCGACGTAGTTTGATGGTCTCCCAAACGCGCCTACGAATCGCCGAATGGGCTCGTTTTCGTCGTTGCACCTGTCCAACAAAATGCGTTAAGGAGACTCCTTCCACTACATAGCATTTATGTAGTGTTTTTTTCCGAAGTAGCTGCAAGTAACCTCGTGGCTTCGTGGTAGGACACCTGCTTGCCACGCGAACGGCCCGGGTTCGATCCTCAATAAAACCGAAATTGTTATTCTTTATTTTATTTGCTGCTTTCTCGATTTTTCGCTCACGGTCGATTTTTCGCTCACAACCAACGGTGCCGACACCGACAACGGAATTTCTGCGACACAAGCTCTCTAACGCTATCGCGTTAAAAAACGGCCTTTATGGAAAGTGGGATATGCCAGTGAACTCTGATGTTAACATTGGCTGCCTCTACTGGCTCTGTAGCTGAAAGTGCATCGCTAAAGCTGCTTGAATGCACTTAACAATGCTGTGTACTGGTATTGACAGATGGACAGACAAGACAAACCCATTTGTTCTCACTTAGCTGCCATCACAATAAAATGTTGCTTCAGGTGAGGTTTCCTGGTATGCAGAATGCACATGCACGAACTTAGCGGCTATGCCGCACCACAGTAAACACGATCGACATCTGCTCCAACTGTGTGAGCAGCTGGAAAGTGCTAAATACACAATCAGCTGCACCATGCACACATAACGTAAATTCTAGCAGTGGCAACATTTCGCACCTCATACTAACCTATGGACGTTGTACTCCATAATGCTGCCAGCTGCATTCACTGTTTCCATTTCTAGCATGCATAGCACGTGCACACACAGTGGCCAATAATAGTGGGAAACAAAATAGGTGGTCTGAGGTAATCAATAAACTTCATTTACAAGAATTCCACACATCACTCATGCGTGTTGTTTATCATGAATGTTGAAAATGTGCAGTCAAATATACACAGCAAATTCAGCAATTGATCTTGAAAAATGGCAGGTGATAGGTTGCAGCTTTGCAGAAACAAACCGTATATAGTAAAGTCTGTCCCAGATACTGCAGTCATGATGTTATAAATTTTAAGGTGGGCCGCTATATTCTTCAGGCATCATGTATTGAATTCATGAAATACACCATCTTCTTCCGCTAAAGGGAACCATGTGTGGATGCGAAGCAGCGGGCAGATCGTTCGCTTGAGCGGGAGATGATGTAATTTTTTTAGGAGCTCGCTCGTCAGGTTCTTAGGCCGGGGCGAAGTCTCACGCTGCATCCATCCATTCAAAGCGTCGTGGAAGGCGAAGAGGAACCCTACGCGCGTCGTGACTTCCCTTTAGCCTGGCCGTTAATTCTCACAGGGCGAGCGGGGAACGCGGTCGACAGGCGCGCTACAGGGAGGCAGCGTGGGAGAGGAGAGAGGGGGAGTGGACGCGCATGCGCTGGCGCTCATCGTGGCGTTGCGCGGGAGAGAATGAGGCGCGCGAGTGGGGGTAGTGTAGGAGGGCGCTCATCCAACGCCACCTAGGAAGAGGTTGGCTACGGCACGTGGAGAGGAGGTGTGTGGAGAGGGTGTGCGCATGCGCAGTAAGGGTGGTCACGCCGCACACCACCACCGGATTGAACTCCGCCATAAGCTGCTTCGCATCTAAAAGATAACATTCCTGTACAACAATGCATGCTGAAACAAATCATAAACCTTAACATTTTTGGCACATTACCACTTCCCAGTACCACGTTTTACAGAAAGGCAACATTTATCTTTGAAAAACTTAGCTTTGTTCGCAGGCAAAATTCCCTGTTCATGGTGACAAAAACATGGAGTACGCTCTTCTATAGCTTAGCTGGCTTACTGTAACTAAAACCTGGGGTAATGTATCTTAATTGAACTGGCTAGCAGGAGTCTTCTCGCCGCGGTTTATGTGAAGTAATTTCATCATGGTGGAAGGTCACAAGAGTAAGTGATACATAATAATGAGTGCGAGCACACAGTAACAGGTTGTGCAACGGCTACCAGGTATGCCCATTCGTGGAAACTGTGGGCTCTTCCCCCAAATGAACCAGTTGGAAATAACCCTTTTGCATGAATAAACTTAAGTTGGTTGCTGGCATACATAACATCGTTACTCTGCATTTCCATCTCATTTATCTAGCGCTCATTGTTGACCTTCGACAATAGCTCAAAACAAGATTCTTCTTCATTAAATGGAACTTTGTACATTACCTTTACGTTGGCTACAGAAGCTTATTTCTTCTGCTTGAATAATCACCTCCTATAGCATACTTGCCTCAGCCACCTTCTGGACTGCATAGTCAGCACTCCACTGTTTGTCGTGGCACTGCTGTTTGCTACCTGCAGTACGTTGCAAAAAACTTCAGCATTAAAAAAAAAAGGGTTAAGAAAAGCCGAAACAGGTGTGCCAGCAGCACCTTGCCCTTTGAGGAGGGAGGAAGAGCTCTGATAAATGGCTAATTCAAGACAAGCGTTGTTCTTCACAAGCTATTATTATGCGATGAGAGGTGGGACTTCAATACACGGACGCACATATATTGCTAAAAGCAAATGAAAATTCAGCTGAAAGTACGGCTTGTCAAATTAGGTCAACGTGCATAAAGGATAAAAATGGGGCAAACCAACTGAACAAAATACAGTGTCATGCTGCAGAAATTGCATTTTTAGCAAATCTGTTATCTATTGCTTGAAAGATGATAAGCAATGTCCAAGAATGCTAACCTAGACGCTTTTGAGGGTCATGTTACTTAATGACAAATAAAATGCACGCCTAAAGAAAACATCCCTAAATACACTTTATTTCTCCCACTGCACCGATTCACGATTCACACGGTGGCGGATGATAATTGGTGAGCCTGACAAAAATGTTGTCTCCTTTCAGCAAATATTAGCGTACAGCAGTGCGTGCAACCGAGCTAATTACCAAAACTTTATAACACTACCGACTACGTTCTTGACAAATGTCATGCGCGAGCACAATCCGCACAACTACAACCGCATTACACTACCAACACGTTATGCGATTTGTGACACCATGCGCAACGACTATAAGTTATGCCCATTCGTGGAAATTATTGAATGAACCAGTTGGACACTTTTGCATTATTAAACTCAAGCTGGTTGCTGGCATACATCATGTTACTCTGCATTTCCACCTCATTTATCTAGCACTCACAGTTATCCTTCTGCATGACAAGCTCAAAACAATATTCTTCTTCCTCTATAAATGGAACTTTGTACATTACCTTTACGTTGGCTACAGATACTGATTTCTTCTGCCTGAATAAGCATCTCTTATGGCGTGCTCGCCTCAGCCACCTTCTGGACTGCATGGTCAGCACTCCACTCTTTGTCGTGGCACTGCTGTTTTCTACCTGCTGTAAGATGTGAAAACTTAAGCATGCAAAAAAAAAGAAAAGCCGAAGCAAGTGTTCCAGCAGCACCTTGCCCTTTGAGGAGGGGAGAAGAGCTCTGATAAATGGCTAAATCAAGACAAGCGTTGTTCTTCACAAGCTATTATTATGCGAAGAGAGGTGGGACTTCAATACACGGGTGCACTACATATAGTGCTGAAAGCTATTGAAAATTCAGCTCAAAGTACGGCTTGTCCAATTAGGTCAACGTGCATAAAGAATAAAAATGGGGCAGACCAACTGAACAAAATAAAGTGTCATGCTGCAGCAATTGCATTTTTAACACGAAAGTGTTTTATGTCGGGGTCCACCAAGACTTCAGTGACGTATTTCCGTCACGGAAAAGACGTCGAACAAAAAATTCGGCAGATCCCACGTACCGTGGGAGTCGATGTTATGCGAAGCATGCGGCGGGTAGGTGACTGTAGCGTAACTTTTTTTACTGAACGACAAGTTACAAAATGGCGCTAAAGATTTGTATAAATTTTATACGCCCACATATATATGTTGAAGAGCCGCATATGTCTTATATAAGCAGTTGTTTACGGTTGGGTAACGCTGCGAATGGCAACGTGGGTATTACCTACACCAGAAGCAGTAAGCTGATATGTAGTGCTTATACGTGTCCCGAGAACGCACACACGTTTCACGAACCCGTGTACATGTGTGCAGGACTTCTTGACAGTTCTGAACAAGGGCATCATCACCGTGATCAGTGAGCACCAGCAGCTGGTAATGAGTTGTTATAGGATCCGTTCGTAATCGTGATGACGAGGAGTCCATGTGTAGTGAAGTATGTGGTATAGTAAAGCTGTTGGAATTCGTGGATGCCTCGGTCATTTTGTCGAGAAATTGTCTGTCGACAGAACCGGCGACATGTCGGAACCTGAAGCCACCCTTCGCGTTGGTGAGGTATAGGCCGTCGAGGCTGGTAGGCCTGGATAGTGCTACGTAGACCAACATCAGTGGATGGTGTTTGTTGTATTCGTAGACTACCTGGGCGCATATGGCCTAAGTAGCCTAGTCTACAAAGCGGTTGTCAGTCAATCTGGCATCATCCTCGGTCAGCATGAGGCCATCGCCCCAGCCTCGTAAGAAATGAAGAGGACACAGCGTCGTTCTGGTGGACGAAGTGCACTTTACGGTGCGGTGATGTGGATATCATATGTAACCTTCGTTAATGTATTCCTCCGAGGTCGAGCAATGCTTCAATATAGCTTGCTCAATCATAGGAATACAAACGTAATGTTTATTATACTGCTATAAAAGCGGAGCCAACACTGGAACTACAGACACTAATCTGATATGACACCTGTATCGTAGGAGTACACATCGTAGGAGTATCATGTAGCGTTTATTGCTTTCTTGCAAAATTACATAGCCAGCACCACAACCACAATTGGCGTTGCACTGATATTACGCCTGCGTAGGCTGCTTTTTCAAACCAGTTTACAGACCTGGCGTGGCTCAGTGGTAGAATACCTGATTGCCACGCAGAATGCTTGGGTTCGATTCCTGCTGGGATCCTAATTTTCATTCTTTCCATTCGTTGAGTCAATGCTGCCTATGTTGGTTTTCCTTAACGCTCTAACATTTAAGTTAGCACTGTCTGTTCTCGCCGTTGCTGGGTAGATATAAAATGTCAATCACCTGTGGCGCATACCCGTACACCGCCGCCCGTGGTAAACGGGTATGTGCCACACGTGTCTAGTGGAAAGGGTTTGACGACGTACGCGACAATTTTGTAACGTTATTCATATCATGACCCGGCAATCATATTCGTCAAATCCTCTTACCTTCCTAGCAAATTTTGGTCTACACCAAGTTAAGGAGGCGATCATGAGAGCACCCAGACGTAGGCGGCTAGATGGATAGATAGATAGATAGATAGATAGATAGATAGATAGATACGTAGATAGAAACGCTCAAAGTGCCAGGTGTTCGCTAAGAAATGCTTCGCATTTAATATACACGATCACATGGCAAAGAAAAAAAGTTCCGTGAATGGGCATCGAACTCACGACCGCGCGGTCCGCATCAACAGAAGCCGGGCACGCTATCCACTGCGCCTTGGTCACAGCCTCTAGGGGCTTTACAAACACGCGTTTTATATCTACTATTCTCCCGGTCGGCGGGGTGGTGTCGTCCTCTGGGAGCGGTAAAGTAATGTAATTCGTCATTACTGTGGCCTCCGCGATTAGCACCTGCAACGCGTTACACGTCCCTCCCATTCGACGCGTTTTCAATAGAAGTTCAATTTTGTCAATGCCTTAACACACCGCGAGGTGGCGATTTAGACAAGCGTCG
This sequence comes from Rhipicephalus sanguineus, assembly GCF_013339695.2. Classification (NCBI taxonomy): domain Eukaryota; kingdom Metazoa; phylum Arthropoda; class Arachnida; order Ixodida; family Ixodidae; genus Rhipicephalus; species Rhipicephalus sanguineus. The sequence goes on from NC_051180.1 coordinate 206,534,314, forward strand.
TAAAAGCGTCGGCCTCGCTCATAGCTCTGCGAGCGCTTGCCTCACCTGGCTGTAACCCCGCGTTCCCCGCTCACGCGCTCGCCCCTAGAAAAATCGCGGCCGGGCTGCTGGGGCAGCACGACGCCCTTTGCGTGTCCCTCTATATAGTCCGGCCGTGGTGTTCATTCACATTTTAACATGCCGCGGGATGGCGAGCAAGTTCTGCGTCCAATATACGATGCTCTTCTGGCTATCACACCTAGTTCTCTGATTACGCTTTCACCGTTAACTACTACACCACAAGGGTTTGTTTAATCATTTAGCGGGGACTGTAGTCGTCGGGATAGAGATGTACCACCAACCATCAAAGTGGGCACATCCACGTTAAACGGTGCTATAGCTGCCAGACATCAATATACATTGTGCAAACTCTCTTATATCAATGTACAGTAAAGATTCAGTTACTTCTGTAAGGGCACGCTTTAGTTTCGTGTTATTCCGATTCCTATGACGGAGGAATCAACCATGTTTTTAGGGGCGAAGCTCCTTAAAGCGGCACCCGTTCGTCCCTCGTAGTCGTAGTGCGTAACCAGTCGTAACGCTAGTACCAGATCTTGACCTCCAAGGTGGTGCCGGTGGGAGATTTTTCCTGTGCGTTGTTGAACAATAAAAAATTCGCAGCGTGCGCGTTAACTAAAAGCCGAATTCTTCTGTCTCTCATTCCCATTAGCAGCCATTGTTTACCTCCAAGGTAGTGCCTGGTGAGATTTCTCCTGTGCGTGATTAAACAATAAAAATGTTGTTCAAACGCCTTTGATTGATGAAATAAACCAACGAAAGACGCCAGATGTTTTCTAAAAGCAAAACGAAAGAACGCCAGATGTTTCTAAAGCAAAACGAAAAGATGCCAGCTGCTTAACGAAAGACGCCAGATGTTTTCTAAACAATGAAAATTCACAGCGTACATGTAAAATTAAAGTGAGCTGCAAGTCGTCATAACTCTCATCGAACCTTTAGTATAAACGCGCCCGATCTCACGTCGGTGATGATGTACTGGGCAGAATTCACGGAAGATTCACGGTTTACCGATGAACCTCCGCAGCTTCGCCCACTCATCATCATTCACTCCGTGGATATGCTGTGACTTTTTGCAAATATACGTTATCAGATCATAAACAATGTCCAAGAATGCTAACCTAAATGTTTTTGAGAGTCACGTTACTTAATGACAGATTAAATGCACGCCTAAAGAAAACATCCCTCAATGAAGAAAACAATAACCGCACAACACGGTGGCTGAAGATTATTCCTTCAAAGCTCGTGCGAAAGAAATGAATGATGAAGCTCCGCTTTCATGATGTTACTCCAAGTGCGTTCACAAGAGACATGCATAAATTTGACATGCATAAAACGCATGGCAATGGTGTGCCTGCCTGACAAAAATGTTGTCTCCTTTCAGTGCGTGTAAGCGAGCTAATTACCAAAACTTTATAAAACTACCTAGTGCGTTCTTGATAAACGTCATGCGCGAGCATAATCCACACAACTGCAATCGCATAGAGTCTCAACGCGTTATACGATTTTTTTTCGGGGTCAACGCGTACTGCAATAGGAACTCGCAACGTACGAAGCGTAACGTTCAATATCACTTACCTCTGGAAGAAAGCACGCTGGCAGCGTACACTGCAGGCTGACCGCAAGTTTTCAAGCGATGTGCCAAGCAAAGAACGTTCAAGCTACCCGCGTCCGGCCGTCCCCGGGCGTCAAGGCATTTTCCAGGGCCACAGAGTGCGTCGTCGAGAAAGGATTGCGGCGCCGCTACTCGCTGACGTGGAGAAACACTTGAAGAAGGTGTCCTTCAAATCTATGAATCACGTCCGTCGATCACACTGAACAAAGGAGCCGCAGGGATTGGAGTCGCACGGCCGGCATCTGGTGACTATTGGCCAGGTACCGCGTTTAATACCGAGTGAAGAGCTTGCGCTTACGTCAGTAACCACGACATACTACACACAATGCGAGGCAGCGCGGTAAAAGTCGACCGCATGAACAAAACTCGGCACGACAAAGCTCACAAGTAGAGTCTACACACAGGCACACACGATTTGCAGAACAATAGTGGCTAGAAAGGTTTTCTTAGTGTCGGGAGTGAGCCGGCCAGGTGGAAAGAGTTTGCGATACAGCTTGCAGAGGGCGCGGACGCTCGCTGGCGCACTGCGTTCGCGCGCATGAGCCTGCGACATGTGGGTTTCTCGTTGAAACCGAGCTTTGCAGTTGCGGTATAAGCTCGTTGTGTACGCCATACATGGCGCTTATAAATTATAAATGAAGAAAAAAAGTCTGGAGACCATGCCGGCACGTTAGCTTCTTCTAAACGGCACATGCTGGCGTCGTATATAGCGCGTAGAGAACAGAGATGTAAGAAATTCGGGGTTTCCGTTCTAGTTTATTAACATTCATTTTAATGCAGTTATGTTAGTCTACAATGATTGAATTATTCATAGACAAATATAGTGCTTATATCAAGAGCAAAAAATACAATAAACAGCGAAAGAGACGCAAAGACAGACATTTTGGCGCAGAATGTGAGTAAAGTGAAAGGAAGCGACAGGTGCATAGCAATAAAAAAATTTGCAGTGGCGTAGTTCGGCTATGCCACGATATACGTAGCGTTAGCAAAGGTTCAGCTGATTATTCTGAGCGTTCCAGATTTTTTTTCATTTCTTTACCCTAAGGGCCCGAAGTGGGCATTACATAGGGGGGTGTAACAATTCATATGAACATCCAAAAAGTGCAAATAGAAAACAAGAAAATCACGGCATATCCACGGAGTAAATGATGATGAGTGGGCGAAGCTGCGGAGGTTCATCGGTAAACCGTGAATCTTCCGTGAATTCTGCCCAGTACATCATCACCGACGTGAGATCGGGCGCGTTTATACTAAAGTTTCTATGAGTTATGACGACTTGCAGCTCACTTTAATTTTACATGTACGCTGTGAATTTTCATTGTTTTAGAAAACCATTACTTTAGAAAAAATCTGGCGTCTTTCGTTAAACAGCTGGCGTCTTTTCGTTTTGCTGTAGAAACATCTGGCGTTCTTTCGTTTTGCTTTTAGAAAACATCTGGCGTCTTTCGTTGGTTTATTTCATCAATCAAAGGCGTTTTGAACAAAATTTTTATTGTTTAATCACGCACAGGAGAAATCCCACCAGGCACTACCTTGGAGGTAAACAATGGCTGCTAATGGGAATGAGAGACAGAAGAAGTCGGCTTTAAGCTAACACTTACACTTCTACTTCTACTAACGTTTCCTACTGGAACATGCCAATGGCTGCTAATGGGGAATGAGAGACAGAAGAATTCGGCTTTTAGTTAACGCGCACGCTGCGAATTTTTTATTGTTCAACAACGCACAGGAAAAATCTCCCACCAGCACCACCTTGGAGGTCAAGATCTGGTACTAGCGTTACGACTGGTTACGCACTACGACTACGAGGGACGAACGGGTGCCGCTTTAAGGAGCTTCGCCCCTAAAAGCTCCTTTTTTCCCCACACCGCACCGCTGGAGCCACGCGGCGCTGCCTGGTCGGGAACAATACGTTAATGGAGGGAAGGATATGCAGGCCGCGGACATCTTAAAAGTGATCGTCGGAGGGGTGGAAGGG